>NC_069138.1:755000-895000 GCF_026914265.1 Mya arenaria | reverse complement strand
TTACACTAGTAACACAGCAGTGACCAATCTGCTGTGTATTTGTTTATTGGCTCAGCGACATTTAGGATCCATTTCTATAATAAAACTTCCCAAAACTGCACAACAGGATACTCAGATCGGGGATCTGATAAGACGGCACCAGGCAATTAGATCAGTGAGTTAAATTAACAGAGGTTGTGTTCTATACACCGATTTGGAAGAGGGGAGGGGTGTCACTTAAAGAACGTTTAACAAGCCTTTAAGTACCGCAAATCGAAATAAGTTATATATTAGGGCTACGATTGGACATGACTTTTAGAACAATAAATGTTTGGGGGTTACAAATGGAACGTATGGTTTCGTGCGGATTAAAATAGTGCGAAATAGAATACCACTTATTTTATATTCGTTCAGACGATGTCAACGTTTATGTGAACTTGAAAGAAAGACGAATTATCTTGGTGAGAAACCGAGGGGGACAGATAAGTATAGATAAGTACGCGCCTACGACTCCTCATCGAGCTCAATGCGATATAAGAGTAACAGAGAACGTTCCCATGATGGTGATCGAACCCAAGACTTCTTGATCGAGAGTCTGAAACCGAAGACACTAGACCACACTATCACATGTCAAAGTCATTGAAGGGTGTGTCAATAAAGTATTCCTGGCTCAACCTTATTTTTTTTGCTGGCCGTGCTAGACCCAATATTTACCTATGACAGTATTTATGTGTTATATGTGTGGCCTGGTTGTGTATCGTGTATCTTGTTTGACCTTGTGCCTTGAAACATTATATTGGTTGAATTCAAGGTCACTAGCTTGTCCCTGTAGTCCGCATTGTTTTATCAATGTTAGTGTGCATTGTTTAATCAATACTATTGTATTATGCATATTACAGGAAATACAATACACAGCAAAGTACCTGATTTCCGGCTCCGAAGTTGAATTTCCCGAGTCATTTGTACCAGTAACTGCAGTTGATGTTACAGTATTTTGTACATCAGGACATGAGCTAACATTTGCGTACTGGACGGACATAAACGAGGCTCCAGTAGCAGCAGTTTCAACGGTATTACCAACCGCAGAATGTTGACCGGAAGTCAACAGTGTGTTATCTCGGGTTTTGACGTACTGCATGACTTTTGTTCTTTTTTCAACTGAAAGTCGAAAAAGTGCTGAGGCAATGCTCTGCATTTGACGGTCAAAACCCTCAGCTGTATCAACGCCGCTGGTTACCGGAGATTCATCTACTAACATAGGACTACCAGCATCAGCAGATTCACTTTGTTTCTCTTGAATATTTGCATAAAGTGTTTTCTCCGTAAGACTGATCGGCGTATGTTCAAACGGGGTTTCTGTCTGATGGATTGGTGGACCTGGCTTTTCTTCACTAAAAGCTTGCGTCATTTTGTTGTCCAAATGCAACGTATCAACAGAAGGACCAAGCATACGAATGCCTTGGGCATGAGCTTGGCTAGATTGATGACTTGTCATGTTGTTCTGATTTTGATTCGACATGTGAAAAGGCTTGCTTAACGTGGGCAGCCTCGGAATATGCTGCTGGCTTTGGCATTGGCTTCCCGGAACAGGTGAATTCCCCAACGCACTAGAGATGGTTTCAAATCTGATCAAGGGTGGCAATGAGCTAGGTATTGACAGCTTAGGATATTTTGCTGTGTTTGCTTGGTATTCATGCGTACCTGTGAAAATAACCATTAAAATTGCTATTATTCATTTTTACGGCACAGACAGCTTAAGATATTGTGCTGTGTTTGCTTGGTATTCATGCGTACCTGTGAAAATAACCATTAAAATTGTTATTATTGCTATTATTCATTTTTACAGCACAGTCTTTAGCCTATTTAGACGTTAACAAATAGTGTGTCATGACCAGATTTTATGTATGCATTTTACAGTCTTTATATATAGTATCTGACTATTTTGTGTGAAGAAAACTAAAGACTGTTTACAGTTAACGAGTTAAATTTGTGCAATAAGAAACTGTACCGAAGGGGAATACTAGAGATTTCGAATCTTCATCTGGTGGACATGGCTGTTTCCCGAGGAATGGAGTATCGCTGTCATGAACAAAAAGGTAAACAATTATTATTTTACTTATCGAAAATGAATGCCAAATAATGCACAAAATAAGGAAATTTAAACACTTGCAGCCGGAACAATGCAAGTTTTTTTTTCTTTTTATTACGGCCCGCGCTAACAAAACTGCAGTTGTTTTGTTAAAATGATCAACTATCATTAATTTATAACATTGTTAACTTTCCTAGTGTTAATGTCCATCTCATATTGAATTTTGTAATGACTTATTTGACAAATAACTTTGGATTATCAATCTAAGTAAATGTTGATGTAAAAATGTTGTTGTGTTTTGTTTTTTCAATAAACTACTGACCGTTCCGGTAAGTCAATCGTAACCTTCCAGTTCTGCGTTTTGCCATCAAAAGAGGAGTTTTCTTTGTCTTAAATGAAATTAAAATATATTTTTATGCGCAAACGATATATAAGTGGAAGTATTTCATAAATTTTAAATTGGAGTGTGTGAAATTTTAAATTGGAGTGTGTGAAATTTTAAATTGGAGTGTGTGAAATTTTAAATTGGAGTGTGTGAAATAACATGTAAAGCATAAACGCACGACATACATGTGACAAAAACGTCTGTTAATCAGGCTGGATGAATTTACCAACTCCGGCAGTGTTGCTTGAGCGGTAGTGCAATAACTTGAACAAAATCAATTCTGTATCCATTGTTTACTAGGATACAGCAAGCAACGACCGTTGCGCAATCTTGTTAAATGCATTATGATGAAACATTTCGTATAAGTTGAATATGAAATGTTACTTTCATAGTTCTAAGAATATTTAGATTTGACCGCTCGTGCAACGGTTGTCCGAAATTGTAGTTTTATCAGTATTTGGATATAAAACATCGTTTCAGACAAACCAATGAGTGATGTATTTGTGCATTGGGCAAAAGCGACACAGTGAAACATAATACTGATGTTTAGCCCGTTTGTTTGTTCTTTTGAAGAATAATTGGTGACGTGTTGTCGGCATCGTTGTGCAAAAATAGAAACCTTGGCCATAAAACGAAATACTAATGAAACCTGGTACACATGTTGTCAGACAGAATACACAAATGTTTTGCAACGCATATTACTCTGGTTTTAACTCATTGAGTTACGCCCCCTTTCTGAATGATAAATGTCCTCTTTTTTAATAAAAGACCAAATGGACTAGCGTTTGTTTTTGCTCCGCGGCGTTCTTGTTATACCTGGAATAAGATGCTCGTCAAATGTGTCTTCACGCTTCCTCATTAGTGGGAACAGCCATTTATAATGTTCTTCCATTTTCCCAGAAGAGTCAGTGTTTGCAGATTGTTTCAAAATATTGGCAAGATCATCTTTCTCCAAGTCTTTTGGTCCGGCAACATGAAGGTTATAAACGCCACGTTTTGGTTTGTTGCCTAAAATTTAAAACAATATGTTACACCTCCGAAGTGCCCAAGCACATTGCTTTGCACAAACTTGGATTGAATATTTCATTGGAAAGTCAAACATGATATGTGGAACTTCCACACAACCACCGTAATTCCATTAATGTCAAAGATAATACATCGTCTTACATATTAAGAATACAATAGTATACCCATGAATGAGTTGACATGATCGGAATTGTCGTGTTCCCTTTCAGTGCCAATATTCACTAGCGTCTTGAGTGTGAGACTCAGACTCAGAAAAACGATATTTCTTATGTTGTTGTTAAAATGCCAACACATACATAGTTATTTTGCTAAATAAGTTATTTTAACCCCAAGTAAATTTAAGTATAAAAGATATTTTGAAATATTTAAGAATTCAGTTTTCTGAGCGAGCATCTCGAAATCAGACTTTAGGCGTTAGTGAATATGGGACATCCTGCCTCATCCATTACTTTAATTACGTTTACTTTTGAACTTAAATTATGCTGGTGTTTGTTTTTGTTTTTTTGGAGTTAGATATGCATGCCGTTTGTGAGTATATAAACATAAAAATAAAGGTGTAATCCCCATTGATAACCCGCATATCAAACAGTTTGCGTACCAAATTACGCCACATGGCCAGATTCTACAAATAGCGTACCAACTTTTTGAGTACCGAGTCCTTAAAAAGACTTAATTACCGCGAACCTGACAAGGGGGAGGGGGTTACGGCCTCATATTCTGAAGTGACAACTCACTGTTGTTTGTGCTTTTCTTTGTATGATAACAAGGCAGTGAATAAAAACATGGTTATACCATATTAGACCATTGACATCTTTGTAGGGTTTGAAACTGAACGGTTTGTGATTTCAAAAAACTTGCTGAACATGCTTGATCGTCTTGATCTACCTTTTATTGTTTATATTTTCACCATATTGTTTGTACTTCTAGGCGGGATTGTGCAGCTTCATCACATGCATTGTGGTCATACAGTTATGATAAATATGATTTACCTTCATTACACCGAACAATCATTTTTGTCGACCGCAGGTAACCAAACATCTGCCCTACACCCTGGCTTTCGACGATACTATTGTCCGAAAATCGTAACAGAAAAAGTCCATTTTTCGCTTCAGGGAGTTTCAATGCCTTTAACTTTCTTGTTGCTTCGTCTTTGCTAATGAATCCATATATCCATCTACAAAGAATGACAAATTAATCATGAAATGTAGCGACCAGTGAAACGTATTTACTTTTCGTGTTTAAGAGGTGAAATATACTGCGATCTTACACTAAACAATTGTTCATACTATTTTATGCCGTAAATGACATTTAAACACATTTAATTGTAGATTTTTAGAAAAGCGCCCAATTGCGTTCGAACGTAACGTCATTTCGGAAATGACGTCGTTTGAATTATATCCCAGGCCTGTGATCGCTAACGTGTATAAGTGTTGCAATGATGAAATTAGTATGGAATTTTCCTCCGAAATCGTTGCAATATTCGATTATCAATCACGACTCTTATACTCAAATCATGATTTTAACCTCAAAAGAAAATATTTCTGTTGCATATTTCTTTTTTAACTAAATGTGCTTTTAACACTGTCAACGCACGAATCGTGAATCTTGAAACCGGACAATCCGGCTAATATTTTAGATGTCATCATTCTTCAAAACGTTCACAAAACAGGAACGTGTGGACATCTTGCCATTTCCCCCCAACACTCAAAACAAATAAATATTATCCTTTCCATGGTTTTCGAACGATTCTTACACTTTTCTCGAACACTTTTTAAAATCCATAATTATTTTTCTTTAATTACAATTTAAGGGCTTAACTTCCCTTTTGAAACTTTCCCCCCATACTTGCAGAAAAGTGGTTTTTACCATTGTAATGCGTCTTAACGTTGATCACGACATGTACTAAAACATTTTTCTACGAAAGGAATATCACATTATCCAAATAATTGAAAACGTATACTATGAAGAGGATTGTTTTCCTTATTTGGACTTGAGGACGAACTATAAAATCAAAAACAGTGAACAATATCCAATTAATATCTTTACTCTTTGAAACAGTATAATATTAAGTTTAGTTCACAAGAAATCTCTATAAACAACCGGAAAGCATATACTAAAACAGTTTTGTTTTGCCTCTATCTTAACAAACTAACGTCTTACCCACGTTCCCAATAATTCATGAGGTGTTTGTCTATAAGGTTGTAACATGCCATGAACCACTGCCAGAAGGAGAACGATTGGTCCCTACTCGGCTCAGAGCACTTGGCATCAAACTCTGACTTTACTTGAGGCAAACGATCCTACATTGTACATTGTGGGACAATTATATGAAAGAGAATACAACTCAATATACTACGATCGGAACTTTTCGGTGATTTTCCATCGAATAGAATCGGGTGTATATGGACGTTTCCGAATCGTTTACATTTAACTGCAACTTCAAGTAGATTGTGTAGTAATTTCAATTTATCAGTTAAACCTATTTAAGCAATACTGCACTTCCCTGGTACATTATATAGTATGTATGCACTGTGTTGTTTGTGGAGTTTTGTGCTGCTCTTCTATGTTTCTTGTTTGTGATTTTATGTTCTATGTCTTTGGCGTTTACCCAGTGCCATTAAACCGGGTTTATGTTTAAACTTTTTGATACTGAGCTTGTTTCTGTAGCTTTTTGCATAAATATTGCACTTTGACCTTGAAATAATACAATAAAACACTACAATTAATTAATATTATAATTATTACTAATTGTACGAACTACTTCTACTGAGGAACCGGCATGGCATACATCCGAGGTTGTTTTCGATGGAAAATGGCCGAGGAACTCCGACTTAACATAATACGATCAATCATTTCAGTTCAATATTATCTACGTGTTTAAAATGTATGTGATTGTTAAATTGCAAAATTAAATAAACTGAAAATGTATATTATTTAATTTACAACTCTGCAATAGTGACCGAGGGGTACGTTTGTCTTTGGTGGTATCATAAATACCACTCCAGCCCCGCAAGATGATGTCAACGATCGACTGGTTTTGTTCTCAGAATTACCAGTAACGTACTTATACTCGTAGGTTTGCTATACTTGGGGTTTAGCTTAAGAATTACAGAATGGTGCAGCACCCTCTTACTTTTATAACATTCTTCTGCCCTCGTGGAGACCAGAATTGGAACCCTTTATAGATGCATAAGATCGTCAAATATTGATTTTGATTTGATTAAAATCAATAATATGATAAAAAATGCATACTAACTTTATGTATATTTGGCAGTTGAAACTTTACATCACTTGTAACAAAACACAGTTCCTAATATTTTCTTTCAAAATTTATAATGTTTAAATTTTATTCATCCTAATAAAATGAGCCCTTTTCCCCCGTGTGCCTCTTCTATAGCGGTAGCTACATATATGAGCATTGCTACTAAGGTGACACTCTTATTCAAAATCAATACATACACATGTCCAAAAAACGTAAATTGTGAGTTATAAACCTTAAACAACTAATAATGCATTTATGGAAAATATTAATTACTGAAAACAAGATTTAATGTATAATTTTAATAGCTGAAAACGCAAACATATTAAATAATAGGTGAGTGCTTAAAGATTTATTGTGATCTACTATCGTTTCATAAGGTTAGAAATACCGAGTTTTTTGTACCTTTCTTTCAAATTAAACTTGGTACCCTTCATAAGAACCATTGTTTTCGACATTTATTCATCTTTTTTGATGTATAAAAACAATTGTATTTATTAAGGTAAATCTTATTTGGGACTAAAAGTGCATCTTAAGGTTTATGTACATTTATTCAACAGGCGAGTAAATAAACTATACTGTCTTTGTCACGTTTTATTTCGTATGTAAAAGAGAGTTTTCAGTTAAGTACTGCTTGGTCGCATACCAAATGATAATAGTATACCTCACATAATTATGATCCTTCTTTACTAATATGAACGGCATCGGGCCTTAAAACAGTATAGTGTTCAATATGTAGTTTAGCAGGCCTTATTAAAAATAATGACCGTTCACTATTTTGTATAAGGCCCGCTAAAGACCAGATATGTTAAACCGTTTACAAGACAAATATTTTAAGCGTACCAGTCTAAACAAGAAGACTGTCGTCTGAACGAATTAAATGTGCTTGTTTTACAGTATAAGATGCCTTAACATGTAAAACAAACCTTCCTATTGGAGTTCCGAGCTACACAGAACGGTATAAAATAAGAAATAATACAGACCACCTCGGTCCTCGTGACATTGTAGTAACCTGCCAGTCAGTCCGCGAACATTGAATGTTTGCGGGCTGACTAGGAGGTCACTATAATGCGAGGAGGCCCTCCGTGGTATGGGATATTTCTTAAGAGCAAATCATGAACTCAAACTGGATTCATAAAATTACCATACTAACGAAGCAAAATTTCTGCAATGAAACCAGTGTTTCGTCCGATTCATCGCAGCCTGGAAAGAAACAAATGGCAATAAATTATAAAACAAATTTTGCCGAATTAGAAGATTCGACACAAACCCGATTGTTTGACACACGGATTATTGTGGAAAAATACAAAACAATTTGTTATTAATTCAACAGTTATACCATTTTTTGGCAACAAAATTACCGATCAACCGATGTTTTAGGTGTTTAATATTGTCGTCTGTCAAAGCTCTGGTAGGACACAGTCTTCTTATCTTGGCGTTCAACATCTCGGCAATGGTGGACCATGGTAGCTCAACCGGAACGCAAACTGGCAGCTGAAACTGGAAAGAATATGCCATAAACTAAAATTAGTTTTCACTTTGACAATTCAATTATTCGTAAACGAACAATCAACAGAATTAAGAATAAGAGATTATTCGAAAACTATTCCACGTATAAAATTTGGTTGAATTTCATGTCGTCTCAAAATAATGCCCTGCTATATCAAGATTTACGGCAAGGATAACAAAGGGAATCAGTAGAAGACTGATGAAAATGATTCTACCAACAACAACAACAATAATAATAACAACAGCAACATCAGCAGTACCACATTTGTGCTGAAACATTCCCACATGATGGAAGCCATTGCGTGGCACTGCTGGTTAGTCGCCGTCACAATCACGAGAGGCAAGGACACCGTCTGAAATAAAGATTTTTATAGCTAAAACAATGTCTTTTTTAATAAACGTTAAACGAGGTTTCCATCGACTTACAAAACATGTTTGAATTGATTTATTTTCATGAAAAAAGAAAAACAAGTACAATTTTTGTTGAATCTCGCTTTTTATTGTGTTTGTGTTGGGTATGGTTTCGGTGTGGTTTATGAAAAGGCTTATTTAATAACGGATCCCTTATTGTCTTTTGTTCATAATGGTAAAATATTGTTTGCCAACAAACAAAACTGAATTAATACACTGCCTTGTTGTGACACATTATACATACCAACAGCAAAGTCTCATCAAACTTGGTCACAAACACAAATCGATATTTCTCTTCATGCACCTGCTTTCCCGATTTCGGTCTCTTAATCTTGTCCACCGTTAAACTGTTGAATGTTGCTTTAAACCTCCCCTTGTTTTCTTTGGTAAACCTCACGGATGGTTTTCCATTGACATCTTTGCGTCTGCCCACAACCATTTCAAAGTCCAGTTCACGCCCATTCCAACAGTCATTTAAATCTTCATCGTACAGAAGGTAAGCCTTTACTTCCATTGATTTCAACAAGTCTGTCATTTCCGCAGCTAATATTCTACAAAGTAAAAGTTGGTCAAAAACGAACTCGATCCATCGAGATTATTATTGCATTAATAATAAAGATTCCCGAGAGTAAAGTCATTAAGTTTAACTACTTAATTGAAAATACTACACGATCTATTTGCAACGCAGTTAAATGTAAATAATTCTGTAATTGTAAACCGTCCATATACATCTGAGGTTGTTTTTGTTTAAAAATGGCCGAGGTCTTCCGAATGATTAAAAAAATAGAAATTACTACGCGATTTACTTGCGTAGCTAAATGAAAGATTTCTGACATTGTAGACCTAGATGTATTCGTAGGAAAATGGCCGAAGAGTGGCGAACGATAAAACCTAAAAAATACTGACAAAAAGTTGGGTATAGCCTACCTTACAGTAAAGAGGCTATCAGGAGTGTTCTTTTTGCCCAATTTCCCCTGTTTCAGCACGTATATCGACTGATCTGTCACGAGAAACGTTCTGTGAAATGGAAACACATGGTAGAGGTATTTTTTGATATATGTTGTGTCTTAAATAAGTTCTGTGTAATGTTATACAAGACCAAGTTGATAAGATATATCTGTTTTGATAAACATCACGAAAAAAGGTATTTTGGTTTCAAAGCAAATGACGCCAAAATTGTGCTTAATATAGCAAAAAGATAAAAGTACGGTGTTTAATTCTTTAACAGACTCAAAAAGTTAAGCTTTTCAATATTTTCCAAAAATTTTTTTATCACGCGAACAAAATCTTTTAGAGGTTTACTTTTTTATGAGGTCAATCACAGTCCTGGCTATTGCCTGCTTGATTTCACTGATCGAGTTCTCATTCACTAGTCTAGACAGTTGTTCAATAACGATCGCGCGCAGCTCTTGAAGGAATCCCCAAATTTCTGAGCTCCTGGACGGTTAACAGTACACACATGTATATCATTGAAAACTTGTATCATAGTTGCAATATTTCAATAACAATATTTAATTAGTTTGAAAATACTAATAATTGGATTAAAACGAAAGCAGAGAAACAATGAAGGTATTTTATAAACGTTTTCTTTTTGCGTTTGAAGTACACGCATATACACTTATGTCGCAAACGTCAAAAAATATAAAATAATTATATACACCCTCCGAATACCTCTTTGCTATAGGTTCAACATTTGCATCTGCGTATAGTTCTGCATATTGTAGTTTAAACTGCTGCTTCCATTCTTCAATCTGATTGTTCAGTGTCCTTGTCAGCTCCGGCAATATTTCTTGGATACTGCCCAACAGTCTCCCACATTCCTTTAACAATTCATTTATAAATTTCATTTAGGATAATAAGAACAAAATTGGTCTTACTAAATTACTTCATTCGACACTTTAACACTGGTACCACCAAACATTTACATTGAGGATGTTACAGCCTTAGCTGTGTCCATATCGAATGCTACTTCATTTTCGAGTCGAATCCTGCATAAAAAACCTGTTAAGCTACTTAGTGCATTTGCGTACCGCGTACGGATCAGTACCATATATAACAACATAACATGAGTATTTGCGTTAGGCGTACCACCCTCTTCAGTACTGCGTTCCTCTTAAAAAAGCACCGAATGCCGCGTACCAAAATGTTTTTCCCTACATAGTCAATGTTTGTTGTTTAGATACCTGTCTAATTGGTTCGATGTTTTCTAGGGTAATTTGCAAAGCAATTTGAACATCCTGCTCTTCATCGATATCTCCCACGTGTTGCAGACCTGAAATTGAGGTTAACATGAACTAGTTCTTCGTAAGATTGCTTTAAAGACTAACATACTTTAAATAGCATTATACAAACTACTTGGGAAGGCCATGAAAATAAATATAAACCCGATTTAGATGCCTAAGGTAAGGGCCAAAACAAAACTGAAAGATATAAACGTATAGACACCCTAAAAGGCCACACACACAAACACACATCAAAATTGCTTTATCAATACATGGTGGTATTACAGCCTTGGATTGGCCAGTTAAAGACGAGTTCGCTGGACAAACCACACAACTGTGTGAATCACAACAAGTTAGAACTCAACTCAACTCAACTTATCTTTATTTCCACCGAAATCGATGATATGCATTATATGTACAAACAACTTAAATAATTGCTAATTACAATACAATACAATGTTTAAATACTTATGTATGCATGGTTAAACATGAACATTTGATTTAGATATGATATAATGTTTAATAGTCTACACATATTATATACCATGATATATATGAAAAGATATGTTTTACTTTGTTACCTTTCTCCAGATTATGTATCGTTTTCGCTAAACACTGAAATAGAAAATACCAAAATAATAAATAGCATGGTCATTACTAATATGACAGAAAATTACTCCCATTTTGCCGATCAAAAGACGTCTACCAATGATTCCCATTTTAATGGCGTCTCCTCTGGTTTCCTATTATAAATATGCCTTACCATGTTCCTTACTTAAAAGATGATGCTTTTTTTTCCCATTCAAAAGATACCTCCAAAAGTTGGCCCATTTAAGAGAGGTATCCCCATTTTCCCATTTAAAGGACGCATGCCGATGTTGCACCCTTTAAAATACGTATCACCATGTTTCCCAATTTAAAATACGTATCACCATGTTTCCCAATTTAAAATACGTATCACCATGTTTCCCAATTTAAAATACGTATCACCATGTTTCCCAATTTAAAATACGTATCACCATGTTTCCCAATTTAAAATACGTATCACCATGTTTCCCAATTTAAAATACGTATCACCATGTTTCCCAATTTAAAATACGTATCACCATGTTTCCCAATTTAAAATACGTATCACCATGTTTCCCAATTTAAAATACGTCCCAATATGTTTCCAAATTTAAAATACTTCTCACCATGTGTCCCATTTTAAACGACGTATTTCTTGTGTCCAAATATTAACGACGTCTCTCTATGTTATCCAATTGAATATAGGTCAGCTAACAATGGAGCTAGACAATTAAACAATGCAGTTATAAATTTAAACGACAAAAACATGAAACAGAATGAAATACAAGTGTTACCTCTTTTAACTCTTTAGCCTTGGTTAAATGTAACAAAACTTCGTCTTGCCTCTCAGACTGTAATCAAAGAACAATATTCGAAATGCAGTTCATAATATTTTAAGAAAGCATCGAAATACAAAAAGCACAAACTATTATAAAGCAAGTCTCATAACTCGACTTTTAACGCTAGAGAAATAATTGTGATTGTCTTTTGATAATAGACGCTTGGGTTGGGTTTTGCTTTCATTTTTTAAACAAAAGTCATTCTTGCAATTTGCTGTAGGTAACTGGACACTCAGTTATTGCTAATCGTTGTAAAAAATCACAAAATTCTAAGTTAATCTTGCTTCTTTTGAACGCGTTTTTTTTTAATGGAAAGGTATGTCTAAATGATTGTAGCCTGTGAGATGCTTCCAGCGGAGAACTACATATATACTTTCGGTGTTATATCTTTATCAACGATGATAAGCCCACAACTAGAATGCGATACCTTTGTTTAAAACTATCATTTACGTGTGAATAACTGATGTTTGTAAGCATATTCTGATAAAAAATAATTATCAAAAAGTTACTTAAAATTTTCTACAAAAGTATTTTTTTATCGGAGTTTTTTGTTTTTCATTTTTTTGACAGCGAAATTTAAGTACTTTACATGTGAGAACTCCGAGCATGACTTAGGATTTTTTATAATATAACACTAAATTCGGAAATTTATTTTGCTCTAAATTCATACATTCTAGGTGTAAAGCGTTTTTTGTTCATAACCTGAAAAACGCCAAAAAATAGCTTTTTTATGATTCCTCCAAAATTTTAAAAAGCATCAGCACCTACTCCTCAACAAAATATCTGCGTATCCAGTTACCGTAAATTGATTGTTGAGAACTTTGTTTAAAGATTACAGCGTGATTAGAACCACTGATGTTAACGTTTAAACATGAAATATTTTATGATTTGCTCACAAATTTAAATATAAAGAAGTTATATTCTGAAATAGTCTAAATTCGTGTTAGCAATACAGAGATCACAAGTGTATCCATTAAACAGAGCAGTAGCGATTTGAAATTTGACAAAAATAAAGTAAACAACATGGTGACCTTGAACAAAATTCTAAACAATCGAAACGCGAGTGTACTGGATCATCGGAATGCATTGTTTTTACACATAGGCTAGCTTAAGTGTATGTTGTTCGCTAATATAATATAACATACAGCGCTTACTAACTACTTACTGGACACAATGCCATGATAAGGTCCTGCTCCCGTCTTATACAGATAACCGCCATCTCAACTACTGTGCCATCGTTTATCTAGGGATTATATAAAAATCCATGCATAGCAAATATCATTATCAATATTCACGATACAATCGTTTGATACGCAGCTGTCATAAAATAGTTTTTATATAAATGGTTTGTTAAGGGGAAAATTCGAAGTCGAAAAAACAAGTTAACAAACGTTACAACGTTATTTAACCAAGCTTATAGTGCGTGCGTGTGTTGCCATACACGTAGATAACATCCATAACTTATATAGTTATTCAATCTATAACGGATAATAGTTTTTCTACACACATAATATGCTCTATTTTGCTTCCTAACGCGAAGAAAATTAGCATACGTATTAGTCTCAAAATTAGATTTAAGGCCATTATAACGCAGCAGTTTTCACAACTTATACGGTTGCTACGCCATAATTGAATATTGATCTTTAAGTCGCTGTTAGGATGTTCACATAAGACTTTCTTTATTTTATTTGATACTGAATGTTAACCTATAAAATACAAAATAGCCAACATCATTTTCAATACATTTCTTAAACAATAACCTCATGCCTACCTTTTGCTTCAGTTGATCAAAGGCTCGTAGTCTTTGCAAATAATTTGTTACAGCTCCTTTGTTATCATTGGCTGTTTCTCCTGGTCGACTAAGTTCTAGTTTCCTTTTCATCTCTGTAACAAATTCGTCACTAAGTTTTTCTTTGTTTGCTTGAAAACGACTCTTGGCGCATCTGAAATGTTTCTGCTCAGTCAGTAAAATTGATACAAAATGGGTGGAAAGTAAATCCTATGATATTAAGGAACATGTCCAAAGAATGGAACATTAACTAAATATCGATTAGATTGTTACAATGTTTCATTGCCATCAAGTTTTTTTCTTTGCTATCAAGTATTTTCATAACAATCAAACTATTTCATTGGCATTAAGCTTTTTCATTAAGCCTTTGCATTCCTATCAAGCCTTTTCATAACCAGCGAACTATATAATTGCAATCAATTAAGCCTTTGCATTGCCATCAAGCCTTTTACATCGCTATCCGTGCTAAATCAGTGTGTAGATAAATAATGGCCTCTGTGGTTGTCTCTTTTCGTTAAATTGATTTAAATTAATTATAAAATCATATTTCATAACTTATTTAAATCTCAAGTGATAATAAATTCACAAGGAAAATAAAGAAAAGGGAAACAGAAAAGCTTACGTATATAGTTTAAAGCATTTCTGGAACCAACTGTCCATGTCATTTCGGAGAAAAATGTCAACCTCAAGTTCTTTGAGCAACTTGTCCCATTCGGTTGACAGATATGTGAGATCTGGATCCTGCAACTAAAGTGGAATAAAAGCAATAATTTGAAATTAACTGAGGGACAAGCCCAGTTGAAGTAAGCCAAACCAATCGGATCATCTCAGCCATTTCCCTTCGAAAACAGCCTCGGATGCATTCGGAACTCCTCGGCCATTTTCCATCGAAAACAACCTCGGATGTATGCCGGTACATTAAGGGAAGTAGTTCGTAAAAACGAATAATAAAGTGTTAATTATGTGAAGTGTTTTAAAATGTATTTTGTATATCAAAGTGTTAATTGTTGCCAGTGCACTGTATTATTGCATAAATAATAAAAAAAAATCCCGAGAGAAAAGTCCTTAAGTTTAACTGCTTAATTGAAATTACTACGCGATCTACTTGAAGCGTAGTAAAATGTTAAGAATTCTGACATTGTAAACCGTCCATATGAATGGAATCGAACGTTGAATAACAACTATACAAACATGAGTTCAAAACATAAATTGATTGACAAAATATTAGGACTTAAAATATCAAACAAATATGCAAATGAAGACTATATTAAACAAACAATTTAAGGAGTGGTAAATAAACCTCAAAATAAATGGAATAATACGTTTGAAGACCTCGACTGGAAATCAATATATTTAAATCCCATTAAATGTAGTATAGACACAAAGCTTCGAGCGTTTAAATGTAAGCATATCAATAGAATATTGCTGACTAACACACATTTATTCAATTGTAGGATAGTTATGTTTATCCTTTGTGGTATGTCTAACGTACATATCGAAAAAATAGAGCAACTATTCTGGGAGTGCCAGCAGAGTCTTTTTTGGTCAAAAATCAAATCAGTTAAAAATAATATCCCAGAACTTTTTGATTATTAAGCAATATAATTTCGTGTACAACTCAAAACAGATCATTAAGCAATAACTAACTTCATTGTTTTCATTTAAAAAAAAAAAACACTTGTATATAATATTGACAGCAAAATACTATATTTACAAATGTAAGGTGAACCACTATTAATTTAAATACGAATATTTACAGAAAGAAAAGAAATAGAAGCACATACAGTTTTTACTAAAAACAAACTTAATACGTACATAACAGAAAATTGAATCGACTAGTCTTGGAATAACCATATATAACTCAAGTTCTACTTTGTAAAGCATACCTTCTGTCTCTTACTATCATGAGCGTAGCTGCCTATACGCAGTTACGCAGCTGAATGCACATGATTCTGACACATATATTTTTTAAAAATCAGCCAAAGTTGATCCTAAACGTCTATTTTCCAGTACTAAATAAAGCATCTCATCACGTCCGGAATGCACCGGATTGCACCATGGTTTTCAAAGATTTTCCGAGGGGTATGCCCCCGGACCCCCTTAGCACAATTATGAATCCACATGAATAGAGGGCTAGCTACGCCCCTGAATATTATAATAAAAGTATGTATGTACATAGCTATTCTACTTACAAAGCAAACTACGATATATTTTGTTCAGTTTAACCTGGAACAAAAGTATCTTTCTCACTTTTCTCACTTTTTTTTCTATAATTTACTTGTCATTATATTCTTTAAACACTCTCCTCAACCGATTTAAATATTATTCACAGAATCTGCATACATTTTACATACATGTTTATTACAAATATATATCTCTTTTTCAACAGTAGTATGTGTATACTATTTATTAATGTAAACATGTATAGTAAGTTAATAAAAAAAAAAATAAGCGCAAGCCATTCAGAATTAAACGGAACAAAAATGGAAAAAAGGATATATGGTCTGATATGGTTCAATCATGCTTTGATTATCCGTTACGTGTTAATGCTGCACTCTAACAGATTGTCAGTTTTTACTTTTATAAATTTTTTCTCAGAATCAGCTGATTTTGGCACCAGGGCCTTCAATTCAGTCATATAAGACAACACACTAAAGAACAGATTTCAATTGTTTTGAAAACTGCCGAATAACTCGTTTTTCTTAGAGTGTAAGTAACGCTTTTAGTCATAACATGTCATTTTCGAACGTAAATATGAAACACTGCAATCTGATATTTTGTCAGCAGTCTAATATTACTTGTTTCCAGACATTTACGAAAAAATTGGCTCATTCCCAGACAAAAAAGGTTGTCAAAACGGTCTATCTGCGAGAGTGCAGATTTAAAATAAAAACAAAATGTGTAAACATGTGTTTATGACAAAAATGAAAAAGCACATGAAACACCGATAAGTCACTCTCTTTTGGTGAACTGTGTCCTTGAAAGTTGAGAAATACACGACAAAATAAAAATATTTTACATAATGTAAACATTTAGTGACTTTGAACATGTTGATTGTAACTAAATGCATAGTTCTTATATCTCACGTGATCTGACTATGTTAGTTCTGGCTTCCATAACTCTTATGTTGATATTTATTTTTTTGATGTTCGCTACACATTAAAGTTATGGCGAAACCCCAATACCAAAGCCAACCAGAACCAACTGAGTATAATGATGCATTTAAATGACTCTGCAATCACATGACCATGATGACGTCGATGGATTCTAATTTTAGCATTGGCTTCACATTGTTCATTTAGTTGAAACCAATTGCAGTAAGGTTGAAAATACCTGTTGGTAAGTAAAAACAATTAATTTATTCCAAATTTGTTATCAGTTATATTTCTAATTATTAGAAATAGAAAAATAACAGAAAAATAAACACTACATTTGTGAGGTCAAATGTAGATCACGTGGGTATTTTCTGAAATTCTTGTTATCACGTGATTAAATATTAACACAACTATGACCTAGTTAAGGATTGCTTATAAACGGAGTTATTATACAGATAAATCAACCATCTATTAAGCTTTTTTGGTTTTGAAAATGTGTTTGTGAAGTACATTTTTCTTCGTTTACAAGATGATATAGTTAGTTTGTCTGTACAATGTACACAAGTGAAATAACAGCACGACATAAAAATGTCACGAATTCTGGTTGGGTTTGGATACGGCGTTCTATTTAGCGAACACGTAATAAATAACGTGTTCGCTGAAGTTCTTTAGCTAAACTATGTAAACTGTTCATATAACCACCATGGCCAATTTCATACAGCCACACACTGACAGTACGGTTCTGATCAGTTGAAATGATACTGTCGCATAACACACCCGTCTAAAAATAGACACTTTTGGTTTCCCATATTTGAGGTGGAAAGCGTTTATTCAACTGCGTCGTAAATATGTTTTTTCCATGTAAACTCACCTCACCCTCCATGCCATCTGATATTTGTATTATTATACCGAACAACTATTGTTAACACCGGCAATTGCGCAAGAAGTCAACAAGATCATATCGACTATGTACACATAATAGTTAGATGACATGAAGTTATATTTTAATGATTAAGAAAGAATAGGCGAAGTGAGCGGAGCGAACGAACCCTTCCCTCTAACGCAGGGAGTGTGTATTGAATGAGTGGCAGTAGGTGAACCTAAAAAGCCCGCGATAGTTAACATTCTTAATGATTGAGCCTAGTACTTTATGATTGCTTTTCTGCAATTGCATTGGCCTAAAATGTAGGTTGTATTCTAAGAAGTGATTATTTTTTCCCAGTCTTTTTTTAGTATTACGTCATGTACTAAACTTTTTCCGGCTTATTGAAATTTATATTTTTAGATTTTAGCGTCTTTTTTAACACGGATTTTTTATCTTATCAAATTTACTGATACATTAACATCACTATTTAAATTAGTATCATTGTTTGAATGATATTTTGTTTCATTTTTTATCAGTGATTTTGCTGATTTGTTGTGTATCAATACTATCTATAGTGCAAGGACTATACAGATGTAATTGTGTACTGTATAATGAAACAAATATTGCATATCCTCGGACACCTATACGACTGCCGCTTAAGTACCCCTGGTAGGATCGAACTTGTGTTACGACCTCTAGTGTGAGATACATACACCTATACGGCTGCCACCCCAAGTACCCCTGGAAGGGATCGAACTTGTGTCACAATCTCTAGGGTGAGAGACGTACACCTATATGGCTGCCACCCCAAGTACCCCTGGTAGGGATCGAACTTGTGTCACAACCTCTAGGGTGAGAGACGTACACCTATACGGTTGTCACACCAAGTACGCCTGGTAGGGATAAAACTGACAACTTCTAGGGTGAGAGACGTACACATATACGACTACCACCCCAAGTACGCCTGGTACGGAGAGAACTGACAACTTCTAGGATGAAAGACGGGCACATATTCGACTCTCACCCCAAGTACGCCTGGAAGGGAGCGAACTGACAACTTCTAGGGTGAGAGACGGGCACCTATTCGACTCTCACCCCAAGTACGCCTGGTAGGGATCGAACTGACAACTTCTAGGGTGAGAGACGTACACCTATATAACTGCCACCCAAAGTACGCCTGGTACGGAGCGAACTGACAACTTCTAGGGTGAGAGACGGACACCTATTCGACTCTCACCCCAAGTAAGCCTGGTAGGGATCGAACTGACAACTTCTAGGGTGACAGACGTACACCTATTTAACTGCCACCCAAAGTACGCCTGGTACGGAGCGAACTGACAACTTCTAGGGTGAGAGACGGGCACCTATTCGACTCCCACCCAAAGTACGCCTGGTAGGGATCGAACTGACAACTTCTAGGGTGACAGACGTACACCTATTTAACTGCCACCCAAAGTACGCCTGGTACGGAGAGAACTGACAACTTCTAGGGTGAGAGACGGCACCTATTCGACTCCCACCCAAAGTACGCCTGGTACGGAGCGAACTGACAACTTCTAGGGTGAGAGACGGGCACCTATTCGACTCCCACCCAAAGTACGCCTGGTAGGGATCGAACTGACAACTTCTAGGTTGAGAGACGGGCACCTATACGGCTGCCACTCCAAGTAAGCCTGGTTCCAAGTAAGCCTGGTAAGGATCGAACTTGTGTCACAACCTCTAGGGCGAGAGACGTACACCTATACGGTTGCCACCCCAAGTACCCCTGGTAGGGATCGAACTCACAACCTCTAGGATGAAAGACGGACACCTATACGGCTGCCACCCAAAGTACCCCTGGTAAGGATCGATTTAATGTCACAACTTCTAGGGTGAGAGACGTACACATAGACGACTACCACCCCAAGTACCCCTGGTAGGGATCAAACTGACAACCTCTAGGGTCAAAAACGGACACCTTTACGACTAATGCCACCACAAGTGACAACTGCTTAAAACTTCCAATCAGGGTTAAAGGGAAGGGTACACTGTAAATTTTACTAAATACATGTACATTTTCATTGGTAAAGACTGTCTTAATTATAGTGTTCAGAATGTTTGAAAATAATTTCTTTATACTGTATTCTTCCAAGAGTTCCTACGGCATGGAACACTCCTGTGTCATCACATATGACATATTCAGACAAAAATAAGAACATTAGATCATGTTGAAATCTCCCTCATTTGCACGGACGTTTAATTCAAAATGCGTCAGGTACGCCTTTGGAATGTGATGATGTTATCAATTATTTCGTTTGGTGCTATCAATAGGACTCAGGGGCATAGCTAACCGTCTATTTGCGTGGATTCATTATTGTGTTAGGGGGTACCGGGGGCATGCCCCCTCGGAAAGTTTTGAAACCCATGGTGCAATTTGGACGTTCTGATGCGCTTTATTTAGCACGGGAAAATGGACAGTTTATGGATTATGTAGTCAAGTACGCATACTGCAACTCTCGTCGATTTTTTTTTACAGAATCGAATGAATTCACGCGTACTCGCGTGTAGGCAGGTACGCGCCTGTGACTAGTAGAAATTGTTCTTCAAAAGTTTTTCATTTTTCATTTTTGTTTGATTTAGAAGTGATATTCACAGAAACAAGTTTACCTTTTGCATGAAAGCTATCATTCCCACGGGTTTTTCGCCAGTTTTTCCGTTCGTGCCCCAAACGTCGGTTTCAAGAGGACTGGCCATCTTCGCAAACCTACAAAGACTATCATGCTTAGCTTTGATAAGAAACGGAGACACGAAAAATAGTTATACAATACAGTTTTAATCAAGAAAACGCTGCTGTTTGTCTCTCGTTCTTTTGAAGACAAATACAATCATATAAAGTATTCCTGCTTGAACTCATCTCAAAATTACATAATATACCAACATGTGTAAAATCATCTACTGAATATTAAAATAAATCAACCCAATTACCTTTTTCTGTAATAATCACGTACCTATCTTGCTTCAATAGCGAACAGCACATTGTCATTTTCAGAAAAAGCAAAACCGAAAGTAGAGTACGCAGTAGCGGTTTATTTATAATAGCGATTTTCAGAAAACGGCCGAGTAGAGAATCGCTCTTGTTTACGGGCGGCTGATAAAACGTTGAAGTCCGCTCGTGTTTAAAATTGATATTGTTTCGCCGATGATCAGCAGTACACAGTATGTTTATTTATTAAAGGGACTTGCTCAGATTTTATTGGGTCAGATTTATTTTTTTTGACCCGTAAACAAAATGCTAGTTTCAATGATAATGTTTAAAGCTCTCACAGATTTACCGTTTTTACAAGCTTTTTTTTATTTTTTTGAGTTGGAAAGGGCAAACTTTTGCGTAAATATCTGCAAACCAATGATAAAAGATTGCTGACAAAAATCAGAGCGCAGATTTGCATATTTCCGTTAGAAAATTAATGTTTTATGGCTTAAACCGTTAAGAAAAATGCATAAAACATGATTTTTTTTAACTTAAATATAAAAATCTGCGATTTATTTTTGTCAGCAGTCTTATATCACTGGTTTCAATGGATTTTCGCCAAAAATGGCTCGTTCCAAGACAAAATAATAATAAAAGGATGTCAAAACGTTCAATCTGTGAGAGTACAGCTTTAAACTAGAGCTCAGTTGTTTTATTTTGCCGAAAAGCTGAAATATGATATAGTTTAGGCTTGTTTTTACAAATATCAATTTAAATGGGTATCAATGATGCTTACTTCATGAATAAAATTACGTAGAATAACCTAATTTCACCTGATTTAAAAACACTCGTTGCCAACATAAATAAGAGCTGTCACAGAGACAGCGCTCCAAACTATTCCGCTGCGTTTAAGTTTAATGATTGCAGATTTGATATAACATACATGGACCACTGTAAAATTTGATTGCATGCAAAACCTTACCCATAATTTCTATGTCAAATAATAAAGGGACAAAATTTGCCTTTTATGCAAGATAAAGTTAAATACTTGATTGTATAAAGTTTCAATATATCAGGTTCTTGCTGTGTAATTGACCTTAAATAATATGCAAACATGCAAAACCTGAAACAGAAATTCTAAGACAAATAATTAAGGGGCAACAATTATTTATTACATGCAAGAGAGAGTTATCTTACTTGACGACTTAGAACGTTGGATGGTTGGGGCCCTTTTTAAAGTTTCAATGCAATACATCATGTATTTTCTGAAATTTTGACTTGAATGTGGTTACATGCAAAACCTTTGTCAGAATTTCTAAGTCGAATAGTAAAAGGCTATATTTTGCATTAACTGCAAAATACAGTTACAGTCGAAACTCGATGGCTCGATATTCTAGGGACCGGCCAAAGTACTTCGAGCCTCGAGAATATCGAGCCAAGCGGGATTGCTTACAAAATGTTAAATTTTCATTTGTTACATAAAGTCTTATTTACCTCGTTTGTTATTGGCTACGCTATCTCCGCAAGAGAAGGAAGAGTATTTATTGGGCATAGTTACGCACCCTAAATTTCGTAAAATGACTTATTCGATTATTAGAAAATATCATTTTATTTTTTTATTTATAATAAAAATACATTTATGCGAAAACAAGCAATTGTAAACAGTGGGTAACACAAACATAGCTTAAAAGTTATATCAAAATGCATAGTAATTTAGGGATGGATAACAATTAGAGACATAACTTAAAGTGATGGCATGTTTATTCAAACTGTTAAACCATTTAAATTCGATAATAATTATAATATCAGTCAAGGAATTTTAATCGATTAGCGCCTTGTGCTAAATGAAGCCAATCAAACAAATCAAGATGTGAGATTCTTAACTGAACCCGCGAAAATTACATCGACTCAAGCAAACAAATCAAAGTGTGAAATTCTTGTTTCGGACCGCGAAAAAGAACGAGCGTGGAGAAATATCGACTCTCAAGATATCGAGCCATCCGATCGAAATTTATATGAACAAAGAGTAAATAAAAATCGGTCCTTTTAATTAGGTACGAGCCAACGAGGATATAGAGCAATGAGATATCGAGCCAACGAGTTTCGACTGTATCTAACTTAGTTATTCAAGTAGGTTAGATGGTTGAGTATCACTCGGTAATGGCATACATCTAGTAGTTGCTGATATATTAAATTATGTGTTTAAATAAAAAAAACTTAACCAGAATATATAAGTCGAATAATAAAGGGCAATCATTTGCATTATATGCAAGATTTTAAGTATCTTCCATGGCCGAGAGGAGTGTAAGATAGGTAATCCCAACCCAAGAGTGTTTTTGCGGAAACGTGATTTACTGAGTTTCCGCAGAACACCCTGCGCGAGGGTTGAGATGAACTTTTCTCCCACCTCAGATAAGTAGATCTACAAATTTTACCATGCTAGAAATTCTTATCTTAATAATGTATTTATTTACATACAGGCTGTCCAGCGTTCCTTCTACTTACATACACAGGCTGTCCAGCGTTTCTTCTACTTACATATACAGGCTGTCCAGCGTTCCTTCTACTTACATATACAGGCTGTTCAGCGTTCCTTCTACTTACATATACAGGCTGTCCAGCGTTCCTTCTACTTACATACACAGGCTGTCCAGCGTTTCTTCTACTTACATATACAGGCTGTCCAGCGTTCCTTCTACTTACATATACAGGCTGTTCAGCGTTCCTTCTACTTACATATACAGGCTGTCCAGCGTTCCTTCTACTTACATATACAGGCTGTTCAGCGTTCGTCCTTTTTATACATACAGGCTGTCAAGCGTTCCTCCTATTTATATAATTATACATGTTGTCCAGCGTTCCTTCTACTTACATATACAGGCTGTTCAGTGTTCGTCCTATTTATACATACAGGTTGTCAAGCGTTCCTCCTATTTATATAATTATACATGTTGTCCAGCTTCCTTCTACTTACATACACAGGCTGTTCAGCGTTCGTCCTATTTATACATACAGGCTGTCAAGCGTTCCTCCTATTTAGATAATTATACATGTTGTCCAGCGTTCCTTCTACTTACATATACAGGCTTTTCAGCGTTCCTCCTATTTATACATACAGGCTGTCAAGCGTTTCTCCTATTTATACATACAGACGGTTCAGCGTGTCTTCTATTTAATAGCAGGAACGCTGAACAGCCTGTATATATAAATAGTATTTATATATACAGGCTGTTCAGTGTTCCTGCTATGGATATACAGTCTGTCCAGCGTTCCTTCTATTTATATGTAAAGGTTGTCCAGCGTTCCTCCTATTCATATATTCAGGCTGTCCAGCTTGTTGGAAGTAATATAGGAAATATTTTCGCATTATTTAAATGGCGTGGGGTGAAACTTTGCCTAACCTAAACTCTTTTGCATAATTTCTAAATCGAATCCACTAAATACTCGATTTCATTTGCCATATGACACTGACAGTCCAGCGTATTTGTTAATAGTTATATTGAAATAGGTATTGTTTTACAAACCTTGTATTATTCCTGCCGGTTTGTTAAATTTCGTCATTTACCACATTTTAGCCTAAAATGTTATAATTACTTAAACGTAAAGAACTTGACTTAAAAAAACCTACCCCCCCCCCCCCTCCCTTATACTGATTATTAGTAATATTAGTTTGTTTGTGTTAGTTTGCAATTTTCATGTATTATTAAATGCCTTTTAGAATGTATTACGGGCATTTGGCTGCGACGTATTATGATTTCTGCCTAAAGCCTTACTTGTATAATATTTATATTACTGGCGTCGCGGCTATTCTCGGCAACTTATTATTTATTTATTAAATGTAATACAATGGTTTGTCTTGTCTTTGCTTTTTGGAGTAACGATTAATTTTCCTTTGTTTGATTTTTGTTCAATGATAAGCTTCTATTGTCAACGTGATGTTTAGTCAGTTTAAAAATTATGTTAAGTAATGCCGAGCCGTGGCGTTTCACTGTTATAATGAGATATATCTGATTATAAACAAAAAAAATGTTAAAGAAAGTTCCTCCTTTTTATGGGAGAGTGCAGGATCGAAAGCTCGTGTGTAGATTGTTTTTTTTCTACTTTTTCATTTTCCAGAAATACTGTATTTTAAATAAGAAATGACGGACAATCATTGGAATTAAATGATTTAAATGTTTTGCGTTAAAAATGCAACAAGGCGTCTCCAGTTGTAATGAAAATGAGTGGAAATATGGACCATATACTAAAAGCCCCAAGTGAACTCGTGTTTCACTGAACGTTCATTTATCTTTTAAGCTATTATGGTGCGTTTGATGTGTGTTGTTTGTGGAGTTTTGTGCTGTTATTCCAGGTTTATTGTTTGGGATTTTTTTGTTTTTATGTTTTATGTCTTTGGCGTTTACCCCGTGCTATTAAACGGGGTTTATGTTTAAACCTTTGGCGACTGAGCTTGTGTCTGTAGCTGTTCTCATATACATATTGTGGTGTACGTTTTGTATCTCTTGTTAATTGTTGATTTAGCTCTTGGCTCGAAGCTCTCAACAGGGTTTAAATCTGAATTATTGATTTCCTGGCTTGTCCCTGTAGTTTTCATTGTATCATATGAAATAAAGCTTAAAGGTCATTGAAATTCATTCTTGAAAGGAAATCATTTGAACGGAAATGAATAAGACATTCATCAGACCAACTTTGGAATACGGCTTGTCGTTCTTTGGTCATCTTACCATCCGCGATGAATCCTTACTTGAGCAAGTCCTGCTTAAGACTCTCGGAATTATTACCGAGGCAACACAACTTGTCATAGTCAAAAATATGTTCGTTATTTATGCAAGGACCCTTAATTTTGAGAGAAGACCATGCATACCAACAAACATATAATTTCATACCAATAAACATAGAATTACTTTCTTTTGCTTTCTTTCACATCGAAACCGACATGCAAATAGTTCTTCCTTATGGATTTCATTTTTACCGTAAGCTGAAATATTTACAAAATTTATGTAATGTAACGCAATTTTACAACTTCTGCAATGCCATTTTCAATTTGATAAAAAAGTTGTTAACTTTATACTGTAAATATAATTTATTGAAACATATAGGTTAAGGGGAGATCAAATAGCAAAAGCATTCAGCCACAACCTCCTTACAATGATATACGTATAATATGTAGTGTTTCAATGTAAGTCATGAAGTATATGATCTTCAAACTAACTTTTACAATGTTTTATTTTAAAGATATCATAAGTTCTAACAAGAGCACCGCGGAGTGGGTGCCAACGCTCGTCTGTTTTTTTTCCAAGTCGAAAAGGGGGGATAACTCAATATTAATTAAAGGCAAAATTATATGACCTGCTATAAACATGCATAGTGTTAATAGGAACACGTGTAGCAAGTTTAATGTGAAAATGTTGAACGGTTTTTGAGTTATGAGGTAAGGTTAAAGTTTTTGGACGACGACGACGCAGACGCAGACGCAGACGACGCCGACGACGCCAAGGCTATCACAATAACTCGACTTTTTTTCTTCGAAAAACAGACGAGCTAAAAATCTTAACATTATTGCTGTTTAACAAATTTTTCCTTCTGACAATTTCGAAGTCATACCAATCTGAATATAATTGCTTTGTAACAAATGCTCAAGTTATACAAAATCTTAACATAATGGCTTTTTTAACGAATTCTTAGTGATGCAGAACTATTGTCACAATAATTGCTTTTTAAAAAAAAAAAAACAACAACAAAAAACAACTAAGTCATACAAATATTAACAGAATTGCTTCTTGACAAGTTTCTAATATTTAACTGAACTTATCTGCGTTACGATATCAGGCATTCAATTTTGTATTCCGATCAATTTAATGGAACACCATTAAACACAAAGTAACAAACATAAAACATAACATAAATTAAAGAGCACTTTTTCCGTAATAGCAAAATCAGTTTATAACAAACTAAGTACAACAGTCAATGTGTTTTCTGATCAATTTGGGGCCGAAATTTGGATCCAAATGCTAAAACCTGTATTTTTCCCCAAATGTGAAATTCCCAATTTTGTTTTGAAAAAGGTATTACTTTTAATAAAGAATGGGCCCGAAGGCGTTTCCTATAGAATAGTTGGTGTATTTGATCGATCGAAAGTTGATATCATTCTTTTTTCTCTACTATATATTTTAAAGCGTTCCTGCTCATTATAGGCAACATTGTAAATCCAAATTTTAGTTAGAATGAGGCATTTATTCCCATCCGGTCGCATTTCCAAAATTTTGACGAAGAAAAAACACTGAAATTGCTTGAACTACATGTAAAAAAATAACAAAAAACACAAACATGTTAAAAACAATTCTGTACATAATCATAACATTTAAAATATCAATAAACACTTTACATTTATTTACAGAAAAAAATGTACATAACGGTTTTTCACATAATGGCTACATATTTATTGGCATTAGTACTCATATCACCATGTATATTCAAAAGATGGCACATTTTAAAGTCTTGCAATTTTCGTGTACGGCGGGAAACAGATTTCTCACATTTACACAAGCCTATGCAAACAGTTTTAAACATTATCAAATTCCATAAGAATGCGCAAAAAAACCTCAGTCAAATCTCAAACTCAGTGCTCAACTTATTTCACAAAAAACAAGCCTAGTGTGATTCAAAGTCTTGTGGGGTTTTGCTAGAGTTTTACATTATATAATAATTATGTTGCTTAAATTCTTTGTCAATATTTAAAAAAAATCTCCCTAGCCAAAAACGCACTAAAATGCTCAAAAGCAGAGTTGTACTGTTCGCTGTAGATTTACATTTTTTCGTGTTCACGAGGTGAACTATTTCGCGATCATACAGTGAAACTTTCAATATTTTGTAAATATATATTTAAAGGATACAAAGTGAATTAAAAAATGACATCCAAGCCCTAATGGTGTAGATGGTTGATCCTGAAGTGAGAGCAGGCTCAAGTTTCTTAACAGAGAAAACTATTATTTGTTATTTCACTATTTTCGAAATTTCGTTTTTATTTTCATTGATAAATCTCTAAAAAACCCGGAAAGTATATAATAAAAAGAACATGAAACAAGGTCTATATCAAACAATATGTTTACATCATCTTAAAGCTGCACTCTCACAGATTTACTTTTTTATTTTTTGTCAAGGAATGAGCAAATTTTTGCGTAAATATCTACAAACCAGTGGTAAAGGACGGCTGACAAAATATTAGACGCAGATCTTCATATTTTAGTTCGAAAACTATTTTTTAAGGCTTAAAGCGTAACTAACGGTTAAGAATAAACACAAAACTAACGGTTAAGAATAAACACAAAACATCACTTTTTGAACTTAAATAGAAAATCTGGGACTATGTTTTTGTGAGCAGTCTTATATGAATAGTTTACATGCATGTTCGCATTAATTGGCTGGTTCCAAGCCAAAAAATAAAAATAAATGTCAAAACGTTGAATCTGTGAGAGTGCAGCTTTAAGCATTAATCACACGGCATTATCAATAAAATAAAAAGGCATATTGAAAGCTACATTTTGAAACAAACATATCACAGAGATAAGACAGGAACAAAGTTACAGAAATAAAATATTTAAGCTTGACTTTATAAGTCACACCAACGGGCGACGAGGACATGGCACACCTGGCGAGACTCAAATCCACTGTCTCACGGGCAAGAGGAGGACACTTCATTTCACCTAAGATTTGGTATATATTGATCATGCATGTATTTCCTTATTGTGGAGAATATTATCTTTACATGCGTGTAAGCTTACAGCATTTTGATAAAATAGTGATGATTTTTAAACAGTTTAAACATAAACAGTTAACACATAATAAAATATAAAGAATGAAGCACAATTGTACATACAAATGACCGGCGGGTGTAATTTCAGACTAACAGCATCGTATAAAAAAGCATTAACTGTTATTGAGCCGAAGAAATATAATTATATAAAATATACATTTAATTTAACACCACGTTTTCCACCTACAAATTTGCAACAAATTATAATAAATCATTGTGGTTATAAATCAGTAAAAACATGCATTAATCAGTGTAATCAATCATATCACGTTTTTTGTGCGTGTTTTATTACACAACATTCACATTTTGTTCTGTAGAAGATTTCGTTTTAACTGACTTGAAGGATAATCGGCTTCCTTGCTTTAAGAGATAACAGGCTGCATTGCTTTCAGAGATAATAGGCTGCATTGCTTTAAGAGCTAATCGGCCTTCATTGATGTTAGAATGTTTTGGCTACTACACGTGTGTCTGTAGTTTCCATTTATTATTCAATTTCTGTACAGATAATACTTCAGTTTGAATGGAGTATTGATATAACATTGCAGTATCTCTTTTTCCTTGGATAAAATGATTTCAATTTTCAGAAGAATATTCCGGGAAATTGCTAATTTCATTAAAATTCACCTTGGAATAAATGACATCAATTTCCAGAGGAAGAATCTGTGAAGTTATTAATTGCATTGAATTTCACCTTGGATAAAATGACTGCAATTTCCAGACGAAGAATCTGTGAAGTTATCAATTGCATTGAATTTCACCTTGGATAAAATGACTGCAATTTCCAGACGAAGAATCTGTGAAGTTATTAATTGCACTGAATTTCACCTTGGATAAAATGACATCAATTTCCAGACGAAGAATCCGGGAAGTTATTTATTGCATCAAACTTTAAGCTTCCACTGTCCATTCCTATTGCATCTTGAAAATCACCCGAACTGTAATACAAATTATTGTAAATCATGAACTATTAAAATGAATTGCTAGTCATGTTTTATGACATACAATCTATATTCAATTGAACGTCACTGTAAAGCAGAATTTGACATAGATGATGAAGAATTGTTAAAGCTACACAGATTTACCATTTTTACAACTCTTTTTTATTTTTGTCTTGGAAAGAGCAAAGTTTTGCGTAAATATCTGCAAACCAGTGATATAAGACTGCTGACATTAAATCAGATCGTAAATTTTTATATTTCCGTTAGAAAATTAATATTTTATGGCCTAAACCGTTACCAACAGTTAAAGAAAAATGCATAAAACATATTTTTTTTTACTTAAATACAAACATCTGCGATCTAACTTTTTGTCAGCAGTCTTATTTCACTGGTTTTCATGGATTTTCGCAAAAAACTGCTTGTTCCTAGACAAAAAATAAAAAAAAATGTCAAAACGTTCAATTTGTGAGTGTGCAGCTTTAAGGTCCGATGTGCATAGTTTTTGACACAAGATGCAATATTTGAACAGTTTCATACATCCTTAAACTTATTTGATACTACAACAGTTACGAATATAAAGCCCAAGAAATGTACGAAGATAAATTGTCTTAATGATTTATCTACGTAAAATATACAAGTCGAATTAAGAAGCTACATTACGCATGAAACGTTTTTTGTTGACAATGCTCTTTTCACCTCTTAAAATACATTACCAAATGCACGTGCTAAGAATGAAAAAAAACATATAAAAAGTTTCAGGATTGTAAGTATGTACGGAACGGTATGTTTTTGCCTGCACAGCTACTTTATCCCGCTAGTATACGACTTAATACACTTACTTCAATACAAAACCACCACCAGAATCCAATTGCTTTGATGATTGACTCTCCTTCTGACTTGTCTCCCTTGGGAGTCTTAACTGCTCCATACTTTTTAAAAGATGGTCTTTTTGTTGCACATTCAGTTGCGAAAACAGCTGCAAAATTGCATTGCTACATGTTTGAGAAACTGGTTGCTGTTGCTGCTGGTCAGGGGTCATTCCATTGTTAATGTCAGTTACAAGACATTGTTCCTCGTCGAAACCACTGCTTGAATCAACATAAATGACAGTTTCAGATCTATCGGCTGAATGTTCAACTCTAAAACCCTGATTTACAAATGGAGTGTTCATACCGTTTAGACGAGGTGGAATACATTCCATATTGTTGTTTTGTTGTAAACCAATCAACGGATTCATACTTGTATCTGCAAGCTGCTCCTGGCCATCCAAAACAAAACTCGCCATCGTAGTTGTTGGATCTTGTGCAAACAAGTTAGGCCCACCCACAGAAAATGATGTTCCATCACTCAATTCAATTTGTTGGTCAGAGATTATAAAATCGTCACCTCCGTTCATACAAAAGTCGCTCCCCGTAAAGCGACTGTCTGAATGTATTGGTTCAACGATTGTCTCCAAATTAGGCAGCATAATATCTTGATCGGGGAGCCCATCCGTTTCGGTGATATCACTATGTAACGGAGAAAGCATCTGACTTGTTATATCGGACACTTGTCCAGGGCTATACGGTCTAGCTGGATTTGGTGGTACACTCAGACAACTGCTCAAGTTTGGGTGCTCCTCCGACAGGTTTCTGTTTCTCCTGCGTTTGCAACCGTTCCCACTCCCGTGTCCATTTCCATTTCCTGAAATAGTTTGTTATATCGTTCATGTAACATACTTGTATAAGTACTTGAAGCATTCAGATAACAGTATACCGCCGCTCACTTGTTCTTGTTGTAGAAAAAGGGGGGTTTACTTCGTCAGTTCGACTTTTATTAGGTTTGCACAGCAGACGCAGATACAGCGGCGTACGACACCAAAGTATATCACATAATCGCGTCTTATTTCCTTGAAAAAAAGTGAACCAACAAAAAACGAAAGAGCAACTTACTTGCGGAAACAAATAACGTAGAAATGTCTGAATTAATATTCAAAAATACATTATACATCCTTGTTATGAAATAGTAGCGTTTACAAGAGCATAGCGGGTGTCAACGCTCGTATTTTTTCCACATGTAAATCACAGGCACGTTTGTTGATGAATGGAATTTATGAAGTAGTCAATTTGCTCAGGCAAAATTAAATAATTTACCTTTTTTAAACGCTTTTGTCGACAACAAAACAGAAACAGTTACAATACTGCAACTTATATATTCGATAAACAGACAAGTTAAACTAATCTTAAAAGAACACCAAATGAAACCGCAAACAGGAATTAACATAACATATGAAATCAAATAAATTGGGTCACTTACCATTAAAAGAGAGATTTGAGGCGGGAGATGATGGGTCAAAGCCTGAATCAAGCGACGGTCGTCTCTCGTGCTTACCGGTCGCCTGTTCAATCACACTGAAACAGAATAAGCAATGAAGTTGGTCCTTCTATGGCCCATATTATTATATTATACCTCACATAAATTTGTCCCTTCTTTATATATATATAATCTCGATCGGTCCGTATATCACTGTATTTTGATGAAAATCCAGTTTTATGACGTCAGCGGTCCATATTATATTTTTAGCGGGTCCGCACCTCGCCAAAAATGTAATATGGACCGCTGACGTCATACGATTGGTTAGTGCGGTTGCAATTTTCACAACGGCGAAAATTTGTCGCAAGCAAACATTATCAGGTTTGTTAAATATATAACACATTTAAATCGCTTTAAAAATGTTGTCTTGTAATGAAAAGTGTTCGGTATAATATAAGAAATATAACACACCAATTCGGGCTATATGGCATTATAAAGACCGGTCAGTCAGCCCCCGAAGGTGAATGGACCTCGCCTAACGCCTCGGTCCATATACACCTTTGGTGACTGACTGGCCGGTCCTTATGATGTCATATGACCCTCAGTGGTGTGTAATATTTCTTAAATAGTACATGATCAAAACGAGTATGTGTTATGGACTGGATAATTATATAACATGCTCATTAAAAGAGTAAGGCAATAAACTTGCTCCGTGCTATGGACTAGATAATTACATTACATGATCAAACAGGGTAAGACAATGAAATTGCTCCGTGCTATGGACTAGATAATTACATAACAGGGTAAGGCAATGAAATTGCTCCGTGCTATGGACTAGATAATTACATTACATGATCAAACAGGGTTAGACAATGAACTTGCTCCGTGCTATGGACTAGATAATTACATTACATGATCAAACAGGGTAAGAAAATGAAATTGCTCCGTGCTGTGGACTAGATAATTACATTACATGATCAAACAGGGTAAGGCAATGAAATTGCTCCGTGCTATGGACTAGATAATTACATTACATGATCAAACAGGGTAAGACAATGAAATTGCTCCGTGCTATGGACTAGATAATTACATTACATGATCAAACAGGGTAAGACAATGAAATTGCTCCGTGCTATGGACTAGATAATTACATTACATGATCAAACAGGGTAAGACAATGAAATTGCTCCGTGCTATGGACTAGATAATTACATTACATGATCAAACAGGGTAAAACAATAAAATTGCTCCGTGCTATGGACTAGATAATTACATTACATGATCAAACAGGGTAAGACAATGAAATTGCTCCGTGCTATGGACTAGATAATTACATTACATGATCAAACAGGGTAAGGCAATGAAATTGCTCCCGTGCTATGGACTAGATAATTACATTACATGATCAAACAGGGTAAGGCAATGAAATTGCTCAGTGCTGTGGACTAGATAATTACATTACATGATCAAACAGGGTAAGACAATGAAATTGCTCCGTGCTATGGACTAGATAATTACATTACATGATCAAACAGGGTAAGACAATGAACTTGCTCCGTGCTATGGACTAGATAATTACACATGATCAAACAGGTTAAGGCAATAAAATTGCTCCGTGCTATGGACTAGATAATTACATTACATGATCAAACAGGGTAAGACAATGAACTTGCTCCGTGCTATGGACTAGATAATTACACATGATCAAACAGGTTAAGGCAATAAAATTGCTCAGTGCTATGGACTAGATAATTACATTACATGATCAAACAGGGTAAGACAATGAACTTGCTCCGTGCTATGGACTAGATAATTACATTACATGATCAAACAGGGTAAGACAATGAACTTGCTCCGTGCTATGGACTAGATAATTACATTACATGATCAAACAGGGTAAGACAATGAACTTGCTCCGTGCTATGGACTAGATAATTACATTACATGATCAAACAGGGTAAGGCAATGAAATTGCTCCGTGCTATGGACTAGATAATTACATTTCATGATCAAACAGGGTAAGGCAATAAACTTGCTCCGTGCTATGGACTAGATAATTACATTACATGATCAAACAGGTTAAGGCAATAAACTTGCTCAGTGCTATGGACTAGATAATTACATTACATGATCAAACAGGGTAAGACAATGAAATTGCTCAGTGCTATGGACTAGATAATTACATTACATGATCAAACAGGGTAAGACAATGAACTTGCTCCGTGCTATGGACTAGATAATTACATTACATGATCAAACAGGGTAAGACAATGAAATTGCTCAGTGCTATGGACTAGATAATTACATTACATGATCAAACAGGGTAAGACAATGAAATTGCTCCGTGCTATGGACTAGATAATTACATTACATGATCAAACAGGGTAAGACAATGAAATTGCTCCGTGCTATGGACTAGATAATTACATTACATGATCAAACAGGGTAAGACAATGAAATTGCTCCGTGCTATGGACTAGATAATTACATTACATGATCAAACAGGGTAAGACAATGAAATTGCTCCGTGCTATGGACTAGATAATTACATTACATGATCAAACAGGGTAAGACAATGAAATTGCTCCGTGCTATGGACTAGATAATTACATTACATGATCAAACAGGGTAAGACAATGAAATTGCTCAGTGCTGTGGACTAGATAATTACATTACATGATCAAACAGGGTAAGACAATGAACTTGCTCAGTGCTATGGACTAGATAATTACACATGATCAAACAGGTTAAGGCAATAAAATTGCTCCGTGCTATGGACTAGATAATTACATTACATGATCAAACAGGGTAAGACAATGAACTTGCTCAGTGCTATGGACTAGATAATTACATTACATGATCAAACAGGGTAAGGCAATAAACTTTCTCCGTGTTATGGACTAGATAATTACATTTCATGATCAAACAGGGTAAGACAATGAAATTGCTCCGTGCTATGGACTAGATAATTACATTTCATGATCAAACAGGGTAAGACAATGAAATTGCTCCGTGCTATGGACTAGATAATTACATTACATGATCAAACAGGGTAAGGCAATAAAATTGCTCCGTGCTATGGACTAGATAATTACATTACATGATCAAACAGGGTAAGACAATAAACTTGCTCAGTGCTATGGACTAGATAATTACATTACATGATCAAACAGGGTAAGACAATGAAATTGCTCAGTGCTATGGACTAGATAATTACATTACATGATCAAACAGGGTAAGACAATGAACTTGCTCCGTGCTATGGACTAGATAATTACATTACATGATCAAACAGGGTAAGACAATGAAATTGCTCCGTGCTATGGACTAGATAATTACATTACATGATCAAACAGGGTAAGACAATGAACTTGCTCAGTGCTATGGACTAGATAATTACATTACATGATCAAACAGGGTAAGACAATGAACTTGCTCCGTGCTATGGACTAGATAATTACATTACATGATCAAACAGGGTAAGGCAATGAAATTGCTCCGTGCTATGGACTAGATAATTACATTTCATGATCAAACAGGGTAAGGCAATAAACTTGCTCCGTGCTATGGACTAGATAATTACATTACATGATCAAACAGGGTAAGGCAATAAACTTGCTCAGTGCTATGGACTAGATAATTACATTACATGATCAAACAGGGTAAGACAATGAAATTGCTCAGTGCTATGGACTAGATAATTACATTACATGATCAAACAGGGTAAGACAATGAAATTGCTCAGTGCTATGGACTAGATAATTACATTACATGATCAAACAGGGTAAGACAATGAACTTGCTCAGTGCTGTGGACTAGATAATTACATTACATGATCAAACAGGGTAAGACAATGAACTTGCTCCGTGCTATGGACTAGATAATTACACATGATCAAACAGGTTAAGGCAATAAAATTGCTCCGTGCTATGGACTAGATAATTACATTACATGATCAAACAGGGTAAGACAATGAACTTGCTGAGTGCTATGGACTAGATAATTACATTACATGATCAAACAGGGTAAGACAATGAAATTGCTCCGTGCTATGGACTAGATAATTACATTTCATGATCAAACAGGGTAAGACAATGAAATTGCTCCGTGCTATGGACTAGATAATTACATTACATGATCAAACAGGGTAAGGCAATAAAATTGCTCCGTGCTATGGACTAGATAATTACATTACATGATCAAACAGGGTAAGACAATAAACTTGCTCAGTGCTATGGACTAGATAATTACATTACATGATCAAACAGGGTAAGACAATGAACTTGCTCCGTGCTATGGACTAGATAATTACATTACATGATCAAACAGGGTAAGACAATGAAATTGCTCCGTGCTATGGACTAGATAATTACATTACATGATCAAACAGGGTAAGACAATAAACTTGCTCAGTGCTATGGACTAGATAATTACATTACATGATCAAACAGGGTAAGACAATGAAATTGCTCAGTGCTATGGACTAGATAATTACATTACATGATCAAACAGGGTAAGACAATGAAATTGCTCCGTGCTATGGACTAGATAATTACATTACATGATCAAACAGGGTAAGACAATGAAATTGCTCCGTGCTATGGACTAGATAATTACATTACATGATCAAACAGGGTAAGACAATAAACTTGCTCAGTGCTATGGACTAGATAATTACATTACATGATCAAACAGGGTAAGACAATGAACTTGCTCAGTGCTGTGGACTAGATAATTACATTACATGATCAAACAGGGTAAGACAATGAACTTGCTCCGTGCTATGGACTAGATAATTACACATGATCAAACAGGTTAAGGCAATAAAATTGCTCCGTGCTATGGACTAGATAATTACATTACATGATCAAACAGGGTAAGACAATGAACTTGCTCAGTGCTATGGACTAGATAATTACATTACATGATCAAACAAGGTAAGACAATGAACTTGCTCCGTGCTATGGACTAGATAATTACATTACATGATCAAACAAGGTAAGACAATGAACTTGCTCAGTGCTATGGACTAGATAATTACATTACATGATCAAACAGGGTAAGACAATGAACTTGCTCAGTGCTATGGACTAGATAATTACATTACATGATCAAACAGGGTAAGACAATGAACTTGCTCCGTGCTATGGACTAGATAATTACACATGATCAAACAGGTTAAGGCAATAAAATTGCTCCGTGCTATGGACTAGATAATTACATTACATGATCAAACAGGGTAAGACAATGAACTTGCTCCGTGCTATGGACTAGATAATTACATTACATGATCAAACAGGGTAAGACAATGAAATTGCTCCGTGCTATGGACTAGATAATTACATTACATGATCAAACAGGGTAAGACAATGAACTTGCTCCGTGCTATGGACTAGATAATTACATTACATGATCAAACAGGGTAAGACAATGAAATTGCTCCGTGCTATGGACTAGATAATTACATTACATGATCAAACAGGGTAAGACAATGAAATTGCTCAGTGCTATGGACTAGATAATTACATTACATGATCAAACAGGGTAAGACAATGAACTTGCTCCGTGCTATGGACTAGATAATTACATTACATGATCAAACAGGGTAAGACAATGAAATTGCTCAGTGCTATGGACTAGATAATTACATTACATGATCAAACAGGGTAAGACAATGAACTTGCTCCGTGCTATGGACTAGATAATTACACATGATCAAACAGGTTAAGGCAATAAAATTGCTCCGTGCTATGGACTAGATAATTACATTACATGATCAAACAGGGTAAGACAATGAACTTGCTCCGTGCTATGGACTAGATAATTACATTACATGATCAAACAGGGTAAGACAATGAAATTGCTCCGTGCTATGGACTAGATAATTACATTACATGATCAAACAGGGTAAGACAATGAAATTGCTCAGTGCTATGGACTAGATAATTACATTACATGATCAAACAGGGTAAGACAATGAAATTGCTCCGTGCTATGGACTAGATAATTACATTACATGATCAAACAGGGTAAGACAATGAACTTGCTCAGTGCTATGGACTAGATAATTACATTACATGATCAAACAGGGTAAGGCAATATACTTGCTCCGTGCTATGGACTAGATAATTACATTACATGATCAAACAGGGTAAGACAATGAAATTGCTCCGTGCTATGGACTAGATAATTACATTACATGATCAAACAGGGTAAGACAATGAAATTGCTCAGTGCTGTGGACTAGATAATTACATTACATGATCAAACAGGGTAAGACAATGAAATTGCTCAGTGCTATGGACTAGATAATTACATTACATGATCAAACAGGGTAAGACAATAAACTTGCTCAGTGCTATGGACTAGATAATTACATTACATGATCAAACAGGGTAAGACAATAAACTTGCTCCGTGCTATGGACTAGATAATTACATTACATGATCAAACAGGGTAAGGCAATAAACTTGCTCAGTGCTATGGACTAGATAATTACATTACATGATCAAACAGGGTAAGACAATGAAATTGCTCAGTGCTATGGACTAGATAATTACATTACATGATCAAACAGGGTAAGACAATGAAATTGCTCCGTGCTATGGACTAGATAATTACATTTCATGATCAAACAGGGTAAGGCAATAAACTTTCTCCGTGCTATGGACTAGATAATTACATTACATGATCAAACAGGGTAAGGCAATGAACTTGCTCCGTGCTATGGACTAGATAATTACATTACATGATCAAACAGGGTAAGGCAATAAACTTTCTCCGTGCTATGGACTAGATAATTACATTTCATGATCAAACAGGGTAAGGCAATGAACTTGCTCCGTGCTATGGACTAGATAATTACATTACATGATCAAACAGGGTAAGACAATGAAATTGCTCCGTGCTATGGACTAGATAATTACATTACATGATCAAACAGGGTAAGACAATGAAATTGCTCAGTGCTATGGACTAGATAATTACATTACATGATCAAACAGGGTAAGACAATGAACTTGCTCAGTGCTGTGGACTAGATAATTACATTACATGATCAAACAGGGTAAGACAATGAACTTGCTCCGTGCTATGGACTAGATAATTACACATGATCAAACAGGTTAAGGCAATAAAATTGCTCCGTGCTATGGACTAGATAATTACATTACATGATCAAACAGGGTAAGACAATGAACTTGCTCCGTGCTATGGACTAGATAATTACATTACATGATCAAACAGGGTAAGACAATGAAATTGCTCCGTGCTATGGACTAGATAATTACATTACATGATCAAACAGGGTAAGACAATGAAATTGCTCAGTGCTATGGACTAGATAATTACATTACATGATCAAACAGGGTAAGACAATGAAATTGCTCCGTGCTATGGACTAGATAATTACATTACATGATCAAACAGGGTAAGACAATGAACTTGCTCAGTGCTATGGACTAGATAATTACATTACATGATCAAACAGGGTAAGACAATGAAATTGCTCAGTGCTATGGACTAGATAATTACATTACATGATCAAACAGGGTAAGACAATGAACTTGCTCAGTGCTGTGGACTAGATAATTACATTACATGATCAAACAGGGTAAGACAATAAACTTGCTCAGTGCTATGGACTAGATAATTACATTACATGATCAAACAGGGTAAGACAATGAACTTGCTCAGTGCTATGGACTAGATAATTACATTACATGATCAAACAGGGTAAGGCAATATACTTGCTCCGTGCTATGGACTAGATAATTACATTACATGATCAAACAGGGTAAGACAATGAAATTGCTCCGTGCTATGGACTAGATAATTACATTACATGATCAAACAGGGTAAGACAATGAAATTGCTCAGTGCTGTGGACTAGATAATTACATTACATGATCAAACAGGGTAAGACAATGAAATTGCTCAGTGCTATGGACTAGATAATTACATTACATGATCAAACAGGGTAAGACAATAAACTTGCTCAGTGCTATGGACTAGATAATTACATTACATGATCAAACAGGGTAAGACAATAAACTTGCTCCGTGCTATGGACTAGATAATTACATTACATGATCAAACAGGGTAAGGCAATAAACTTGCTCAGTGCTATGGACTAGATAATTACATTACATGATCAAACAGGGTAAGACAATGAAATTGCTCAGTGCTATGGACTAGATAATTACATTACATGATCAAACAGGGTAAGACAATGAAATTGCTCCGTGCTATGGACTAGATAATTACATTTCATGATCAAACAGGGTAAGGCAATAAACTTTCTCCGTGCTATGGACTAGATAATTACATTACATGATCAAACAGGGTAAGGCAATGAACTTGCTCCGTGCTATGGACTAGATAATTACATTACATGATCAAACAGGGTAAGGCAATAAACTTTCTCCGTGCTATGGACTAGATAATTACATTTCATGATCAAACAGGGTAAGGCAATGAACTTGCTCCGTGCTATGGACTAGATAATTACATTACATGATCAAACAGGGTAAGACAATGAAATTGCTCAGTGCTATGGACTAGATAATTACATTACATGATCAAACAGGGTAAGACAATGAAATTGCTCAGTGCTATGGACTAGATAATTACATTACATGATCAAACAGGGTAAGACAATGAACTTGCTCAGTGCTGTGGACTAGATAATTACATTACATGATCAAACAGGGTAAGACAATGAACTTGCTCCGTGCTATGGACTAGATAATTACACATGATCAAACAGGTTAAGGCAATAAAATTGCTCCGTGCTATGGACTAGATAATTACATTACATGATCAAACAGGGTAAGACAATGAACTTGCTCAGTGCTATGGACTAGATAATTACATTACATGATCAAACAGGGTAAGACAATGAAATTGCTCCGTGCTATGGACTAGATAATTACATTTCATGATCAAACAGGGTAAGACAATGAAATTGCTCCGTGCTATGGACTAGATAATTACATTACATGATCAAACAGGGTAAGGCAATAAAATTGCTCCGTGCTATGGACTAGATAATTACATTACATGATCAAACAGGGTAAGACAATAAACTTGCTCAGTGCTATGGACTAGATAATTACATTACATGATCAAACAGGGTAAGACAATGAACTTGCTCCGTGCTATGGACTAGATAATTACATTACATGATCAAACAGGGTAAGACAATGAAATTGCTCCGTGCTATGGACTAGATAATTACATTACATGATCAAACAGGGTAAGACAATAAACTTGCTCAGTGCTATGGACTAGATAATTACATTACATGATCAAACAGGGTAAGACAATGAAATTGCTCAGTGCTATGGACTAGATAATTACATTACATGATCAAACAGGGTAAGACAATGAAATTGCTCCGTGCTATGGACTAGATAATTACATTACATGATCAAACAGGGTAAGACAATGAAATTGCTCCGTGCTATGGACTAGATAATTACATTACATGATCAAACAGGGTAAGACAATAAACTTGCTCAGTGCTATGGACTAGATAATTACATTACATGATCAAACAGGGTAAGACAATGAACTTGCTCAGTGCTGTGGACTAGATAATTACATTACATGATCAAACAGGGTAAGACAATGAACTTGCTCCGTGCTATGGACTAGATAATTACACATGATCAAACAGGTTAAGGCAATAAAATTGCTCCGTGCTATGGACTAGATAATTACATTACATGATCAAACAGGGTAAGACAATGAAATTGCTCAGTGCTATGGACTAGATAATTACATTACATGATCAAACAGGGTAAGACAATGAACTTGCTCCGTGCTATGGACTAGATAATTACACATGATCAAACAGGTTAAGGCAATAAAATTGCTCCGTGCTATGGACTAGATAATTACATTACATGATCAAACAGGGTAAGACAATGAACTTGCTCCGTGCTATGGACTAGATAATTACATTACATGATCAAACAGGGTAAGACAATGAAATTGCTCCGTGCTATGGACTAGATAATTACATTACATGATCAAACAGGGTAAGACAATGAACTTGCTCCGTGCTATGGACTAGATAATTACATTACATGATCAAACAGGGTAAGACAATGAAATTGCTCCGTGCTATGGACTAGATAATTACATTACATGATCAAACAGGGTAAGACAATGAAATTGCTCAGTGCTATGGACTAGATAATTACATTACATGATCAAACAGGGTAAGACAATGAACTTGCTCCGTGCTATGGACTAGATAATTACATTACATGATCAAACAGGGTAAGACAATGAAATTGCTCAGTGCTGTGGACTAGATAATTACATTACATGATCAAACAGGGTAAGACAATGAACTTGCTCCGTGCTATGGACTAGATAATTACACATGATCAAACAGGTTAAGGCAATAAAATTGCTCCGTGCTATGGACTAGATAATTACATTACATGATCAAACAGGGTAAGACAATGAACTTGCTCCGTGCTATGGACTAGATAATTACATTACATGATCAAACAGGGTAAGACAATGAAATTGCGCCGTGCTATGGACTAGATAATTACATTACATGATCAAACAGGGTAAGACAATGAAATTGCTCAGTGCTATGGACTAGATAATTACATTACATGATCAAACAGGGTAAGACAATGAAATTGCTCCGTGCTATGGACTAGATAATTACATTACATGATCAAACAGGGTAAGACAATGAACTTGCTCAGTGCTATGGACTAGATAATTACATTACATGATCAAACAGGGTAAGACAATGAAATTGCTCAGTGCTATGGACTAGATAATTACATTACATGATCAAACAGGGTAAGACAATGAAATTGCTCAGTGCTGTGGACTAGATAATTACATTACATGATCAAACAGGGTAAGACAATAAACTTGCTCAGTGCTATGGACTAGATAATTACATTACATGATCAAACAGGGTAAGACAATGAACTTGCTCAGTGCTATGGACTAGATAATTACATTACATGATCAAACAGGGTAAGGCAATAAACTTGCTCCGTGCTATGGACTAGATAATTACATTACATGATCAAACAGGGTAAGACAATGAAATTGCTCCGTGCTATGGACTAGATAATTACATTACATGATCAAACAGGGTTAGACAATGAAATTGCTCAGTGCTGTGGACTAGATAATTACATTACATGATCAAACAGGGTAAGACAATGAAATTGCTCAGTGCTATGGACTAGATAATTACATTACATGATCAAACAGGGTAAGACAATAAACTTGCTCAGTGCTATGGACTAGATAATTACATTACATGATCAAACAGGGTAAGACAATAAACTTGCTCCGTGCTATGGACTAGATAATTACATTACATGATCAAACAGGGTAAGACAATAAACTTGCTCCGTGCTATGGACTAGATAATTACATTACATGATCAAACAGGGTAAGACAATAAACTTGCTCAGTGCTATGGACTAGATAATTACATTACATGATCAAACAGGGTAAGACAATGAACTTGCTCAGTGCTGTGGACTAGATAATTACATTACATGATCAAACAGGGTAAGACAATGAAATTGCTCCGTGCTATGGACTAGATAATTACATTACATGATCAAACAGGGTAAGGCAATAAACTTTCTCCGTGTTATGGACTAGATAATTACATTACATGATCAAACAGGGTAAGGCAATAAACTTGCTCAGTGCTATGGACTAGATAATTACATTTCATGATCAAACAGGGTAAGACAATGAAATTGCTCCGTGCTATGGACTAGATAATTACATTACATGATCAAACAGGTTAAGGCAATAAAATTGCTCCGTGCTATGGACTAGATAATTACATTACATGATCAAACAGGGTAAGACAATGAAATTGCTCAGTGCTATGGACTAGATAATTACATTACATGATCAAACAGGGTAAGGCAATGAAATTGCTCCGTGCTATGGACTAGATAATTACATTACATGATCAAACAGGGTAAGACAATGAAATTGCTCCGTGCTATGGACTAGATAATTACATTACATGATAAAACAGGGTAAGACAATAAACTTTCTCAGTGCTATGGACTAGATAATTACATTACATGATCAAACAGGGTAAGACAATAAACTTTCTCCGTGTTATGGACTAGATAATTACATTTCATGATCAAACAGGGTAAGACAATGAAATTGCTCCGTGCTATGGACTAGATAATTACATTTCATGATCAAACATGGTAAGGCAATAAACTTTCTCCGTGTTATGGACTAGATAATTACATTATTTACATGATCAAACACGGTTAGACAATGAACTTGCTCCGTGCTATGGACTAGATAATTACATTACATGTTTAAACAGGGTAAAACAATGATTTGCCCTATATTACATGGTCTATATAGTTACAATTTATTTGGTAAAACGTGAAGGATACATTCTTAAATCACCGTTTATATGGGCTTTATTGGACATAAAAAATAACACTATAAGGCCTAAAAGGGTTACATCCTTTTCAAAAATAGGTAGGGTAGGAAGGCTTTTTATTTTTTTTATTGGGCTTTATATCTATAAGAATGTCATTTTCATCATTGAAGAATGGTGTTTAAGTAATCATTTGTATAAAGCATTCAAGGTTTTAAAGTTAAACTGCATATTGAAAAGCAAAAATAATAATAATTCAAACCTACTATACAAACGGTAGGGTTGGCGCCAATTTCGCAGGTAGAGTCGGGTAACCAGAACCAAATGTATTTTTTAGGCCTAGCACAGGATACATTATGGTTCAACTGTATTTAAATCAAAGCATATTAATATATATTTGAAAGAGAGCACGGATATTAAAATATAAATTTCTTACTAAAGTGTCTGTTCCAAGTCGATCATCCACGCTTGCATGGGCTTGACGTACCCAATAGCGTCATTGCTTTCAGAACTATCTACACGTGAATAAAAAGACAAATACTTGTATTTGTTTTGTAACATGTTAAAAGTCAACATTTATTTGCTAAAAAAGAAAAAACAGTCTCCAAATATAGACTGGCTGAATTTCTTACCATAATGACCATACTATATATATTGTTGATTTTGAACTACTGTAATACTGACATTTACGATTCATTCTTAAATGATTTGCCATCAATTTTGATAAAAAAATGGTTGAAAAAAGCGAGCCTTTGGCGAGATTTTTGACTCATTATTCGCCCAGAATGAATTTCTTTTGCTTAGCGGTTTTACAATGAATTCAAGCAACGTGATCATAAAAAGGGGTTAAAAACCAATTGTCTGACATTCTTGGATAAATATTCAAATTTTCAAAACTGTTAACCAAAACATAAAGTACCAAGTCCTACCTTCTGTAACATGTTTCTTGAATGTCTGGTCCCATGGTCTGCCCGGATAAAGAACCTTGTATACACTTGATTGGTCTTTCCCTTTTGTACAGAGCAACACTTTGGCCAAAGAATTCTTTTCCAAAACCTTCTGGTTTGCCACATCCATACTGTCGGCGATATTCCTCATCTTTTGTCCATCTACGGTCATGAAATTGCAACAACAACATATCACAATTCTAAATAAGTGGCAACTGCAGGGACAGTACTAGTAGCTAGTAGCCAGGACAAATCTGGTTTTGGTCATAAGTAGACAAAACATTTTGTTTAATAAGGATTTCATTTTCAAATGACAATACAATAAAACTTAATTTACGGCAAAACAGTCAAACAAATCAAATCATACCCGGGTTTGTTTTAACAACCATCACACAGGCTGTAAGGAAAGCAAAGATGCTTCTGATTCCTTGGCTGTCAATCAAATTGGTGTCCGAGAATCTCAATATGAACATGCCATCTTTGGGCCTTGCTGTGCGGAGTTTCTCCCTAGCATCTTCCTTGCTGATGAAACCCTCGATAAGTCTGAAATTTCAAATCTACTTCGCGTGTTGCCTTTTTCATTGATTGTTTAAAGGGGAACAATATATATTATACTTGATAGTTGCATCTATCTGGTGTCTCCTATATAGCACCCCTTTTAACGAATAACATCAATCATTTCGAATATAGTGTTTCGGGCTGATTGTTTCATTGACTGTTTAACAAATACCACCAATGAAAACCATATATCGAATATAGTGCTTCGCGTTGCTTTTCTATTCACTGTTTAAACAAATTCCACTAATGAAAACGAATATTTCATATATAGTGCTTCGCGTTGCTTTTATCATGGACTGTTTAAACAAATGCATGTACCACCAATGAAAATTATATCGAATTAAGTGCTTCGCGTTGCTTTTTTATTCACAGTTTAAACAAAAACACCAATGAAATAATATTTCAAATAATATATTGCTTCGCTTCGATTTAATCATGGACGGTTTTAAACAAATACCACCAATGAAAACCATATATCGAATATAGCGCTTCGCGTGCTTTTCTATTCACTGTTTAAACAAATTCTACTAATGAAAACGAATATTTCAAATATAGTCTTCGCGTTGCTTTTATCATGGACTGGTTGAACAAATGCATGTACCACCAATGAAAATCATATGACATATAGCGCTTCGCGTTGCTTTTTTATTCACAGTTTAAATAAAATCACCAATGAAAAAATATTTCAAATAATATTTTGCTTTGCTTGGATTTTATCATGGACTGTTTTAAACAAATACCACCAATGAAAATCATATCGAATATAGCGCTTCGCGATGCTTTTTTATTCACTGTTTAAACAAAATACCACCAATTAAAGAAATATTTCAAATATGATAGTGCTTCGCGTTGCTCTTATCATCATTGTTTAAACAAATACCATCAATGAAAATTACATCGAATTTAGTGTTTCGCATTGTTATTTCTTTAACTGTTTATACAATACCCCAATGAAAAAAATATTCAAAATATTTTGAGCGCTTCGCGTTGCATTTTTCATTTACTGTTTAAACAAATACTACAAATTAAAAATTTAATATATCTAAAAGCGATGTATTATATCAAAGAGTCTACAGATTCTCAAAATAGATGTTAGTGTCAATTAAATGTTGTTTTTTTCCATACATAGACCTGTGTGCAGTCCTCCAGATAAGATTAAATCGAACGACAAGACAATCCATTTATACTTTCATTCACATAATGGTACAGTGTTGTGAAATACGTTCAAATCAAACTGGTTAAAAATGTCATTAAATACGTTTACTCACCCTTCCCTCCAGTACTTTATAAGGTATCTTTCAATCAGATTATAGCAGCCAATAAACCATTTCCAAAAGGAAAAAGTAAGCAAATCGTCTGTTTCATCCAAAGACTTGGAGGATTTTTCAAGCTTTTCCTGAAGAAAACATCATCCGTAGATTAAAGGTATTTCTCAAACAACTTTGAGCCTGGCTACATCTGGGCCAGTATTCAATATTGATCTTATCCTTATCCTTAGACACGCCTCAGTGATTCCATTTAACTTGTTGGTCTGCTCAATATACAGGCCAATCAAAACACTTTCTAACCTTAAATTTAAGTTCAATCTAAGTTGCTTATTGAATATGGCCCCCGAAAAATGATCAACGTATTCCATTTGAGGATACAACCATGTGCTATTATTAATTGGTGAAATATTATCCCTTCATTGGTCCATTGAATGGTTAAATGACAACCAGCGTAGCCCTAATTCAAAGACTAATATTTACACCTCAACTTCCATTCCTTCAATGAACTGCCTTTCGGCAATTGCGTTCATCAATCGATGAACGCAACATCTTCGGATATGTTTGGATCGCAATTCATTGCATAACAATATACATGAAAAATATTGATCTTGTTATTGTTTGTATTGTGTCAGCAGGTCCCGTAAAATATAAATCAACATTTTAGTAAGTGTTAATATTTTAAATTTTAAATGTATAGTTGCCATAACTGTTTGAATTTTACGTTTAAACGTGATTTCAAGTGGTTGATCTTTCCCCGCGATATTGTGACGTCATTTGAAAAAATGCTTCCGGTTACAGTCGGGTCGTTCTACTTACAGAATGGGTAGGAAAGGGCTACTGAAAGTTTTTGTTTTAAATGAAACTAAGTATTGTTTTTAACAATAATTGAATGAAATAATGAATTATTGGTGTAAATATAAGTAATGAATTGCGGGCTTGATGTCATTATCGGGGATATGAACGCCATTGGGCTGGTCAAAGTACGCGTGAAGTCCTTCGGACTCCACACACTTTGACCAGCCCAATTGCGTTCATACCCCGATAATGACATCAACCCCGCAATTCATTCCTTAATTGGGTTCATATTTTTTTATATAGATAAAGGAATTATTTGTAAATCGGTTATGTATCAAAGATCACTGAGTTTATCCATAATAGGTGATTCCTTTAAGATAATAAGTACATGTATGCACATAATTGAGGATATAGCTAAGAACATATCAAGCTTACCAAGATATTTTAAAAAAAAACAACAGAAAACAGTGACAAGAAATATTATATATTACATAACAAGAGATGTTTGTCAAACATTATGCCCCCTGAGCGCCAAGTTGCCAGAAATATTTGGACAATTGAATGAAATATGCATGGACTGAAATGACAGCTGATTTGTCATTGGATGCATATGAGGCAGGTCATCTACTGGTCATACCTAATCTTCATGTCAAGTTTGATGACCATAGGTCCGGGAATTGTTGAGTTATCACTCGGACAAGCTTTGGTCTTCCAACAGACCGACCGACATGTGCAAAGCAATTATATAACCCCTCTGCTTCGAAGGGGGGCATAATTAAACTAGATGTTCACTGAAAACTGATACTTCAACTCATGCATTTAGTGACATATAAATTTCTACTGTCTACTATATAAGAAAATAAAATATGGACAATCAGAAAACCTTTTTTCAGCTTACAGTCACACTGACCTTGACCTTTGACCCACTGACCTCAAAATCAATAGGGTTCATCTGCTGGTCATGACCAATAAGCCTACCTAGTATGAGGTCCCTGGGTCAAAGCGTTCTCAAGTTATTGATCGGAAACCGTTTTTCATGTTAAGGTCACACTGACCTTGACCTTTGACCCACTGACCTCAAAATCAATAGGGTTCATCTGCTGGTCATGACCAATACACCTACCAAGTATGAGGTTCCTGGGTCAAAGCGTTCTCAAGTTATTGATCGGAAACCGTTTTTCATGTAAAGGTCACACTGACCTTGACCTTTGACCCACTGACCTCAAAATCAATAGGGTTCATCTGCTGGTGATGACCAATACACATACCAAGTATGAGGTTCCTGGGTCAAAGCGTTCTCAAGTTATTGATCGGAAACCGTTTTTCATGTAAAGGTCACACTGACCTTGACCTTTGACCCACTGACCTCAAAATCAATAGGGTTCATCTGCTGGTGATGACCAATACACATACCAAGTATGAGGTCCCTCGGTCAAAGCGTTCTCAAGTTATTGATCGGAAACCATTTGGTATTCCGACCGACCGACAGACAGACCGACCGACCGACCGACCGACCGACCGACCGACATGTGCAAAACAATATACCCCACTTTTTTCAAAAGGGGGCATAAATATAATATACGTAACATCCTATATTTACTCACAAAGCAAAACCGTTTCAGTGTAATAGGCTTGCTATCTGGCAACTCTGAATTTCCTGCAAGTAAGAATGTTACATGTATAGCAATTGCTATCATAGGACAGCGCGCTCAACTATATGCCGCTTTGTCTTAGAAGCGAATGCATTAACGATATGTGTAATTCAAATACAAAAGTCAACAAATAAGTCATTCAGGGGCCACAAATTGAATTTAGTATGACATGGAGTTATGATACCTTATTGTGTCATGGTGCTCAACAACTGTGTGAAGTATGAAATGAATTGAATGAAGGGTATTGGAGCTGTAAGTGAAAAATGTCAACTTGCTATACAACTTTAACCAGACGCCGACGGCGCCACGAGAAGTATAGCCCTCCTTATTCTTTAAAAAGTCGAGCTAAACATGCATTTTTTTATTTAAAAGATATTCAGCAAATCGATTCTTGTATTCCGTATTACAGCATCTGTTATCTTCTTTTAGCATACTCACCCAAAAGTCTTCGTTTCAAGTGCCTCAGGTTATCAGTGTTTAGGGACCGTTCTGGGCATAGTTTCTCCATCTTCATGTTCAACATTGCAGCGACCTCAGACCATGGTAACGCATTTCTTTCTTGTATTGGCAGTGTGTACTGCATAATTAAAACATTGTTAACTCAATATTTATTATCATTATTAAACTAAAAACAAAAAACTTTGTGACAATCAACATTTTAATACTGATGTAACACTGGGTTCGTTGCATTGCTTAAAAAGATCACAGTTATTAATGCATAGGTTTATGCATCTCATCGCATTTGGAACATCCATAGATACGGGGTATTTCTCAAACTCTTATTCAACACCTGACTAACAACAAAAGCTAAATGGTTAGATATAGAGTTGAACTGTGAAAGAAATTCTCGGTGAACAACATTGAAGTGAGAAGAGTGCAAGTCAACATATCTATGAAGTTTCTAAGGTGCAAGTCAATATTGCTGGTGCTACATGTGACAAAAGTGTTCAGACCATTTGTTACTAAGTCAAGGGCCATTACTCTTGTTAATCCAATTGAAATACGAAACAAATGTCAGAAGCACAACAGTCCATGAAAACCAACATACCAACTAAGTGGTTTAGGCGTAATACTGTTGGTGTTACATGTGACAGAAGCTTTTTGGGACACAACATACTGTGACGCGATGAACAAAATTCATTAAAAAATAACTTTTGGAATTAAATCTATAACAGTTGGCACATGTAGGGTTAAATACACTGTGCATTTTATGTTCCGCTATGATGTTAAATTCTTGCATCACTTAACAAGATCACAGTAAGATTTTGGGTGCTAAGCAAGTGTCCTTATATTTGCCACCGGCACTGGATTATATATTTTAAGAAGGTATGTTGTTAAATTAATTAAATAGAGTGGGGTGACGGTGCAGACAAAGGAATTTCTGTTATTCACATAGGGCTTTTCCATTTAAACATATAACCCCCGGAGGGAGGCACTTTTAAATTATGCGAAAAAAGACACCAACCTATATACTATTAAAATAATCCCCCCAGTGAGTTATATGTTTTACTGGAATAGCCGATAATAAGTTTCCTTTAGGAAAGGCGGTTAAAGTGTGCTTCACCTTTGGGAATTTCTTTCAAATTAACACTTCCCTCCCCCAATACTTTCAATTAGGTATCTATCTTTCACTACCCTTATGCTTTATACACACTTTATTTCTCCCAAAGAAATATATATATATAGAACATCAGACCTCCACCTTCCCCATCCCCGCCCGAGAATATATCTGCAATATTTATGCAAACTCACCACATCTGTGCCAAAGCAAGCCCAGGTGATTGAAGCCTGGGCTAGACATCCCTGGTTCGCCCCTGTCGTTATAATGACAGGTAGCGATAAAGTCTGAAAAATACATTATATTATGAGTGGTCTGAACAATTGACGATAGTATGGTCAGATAAACAGATAATTATATTAGTGGTCTGAAAAATACATATTATATTTAGTGGTCTGATAAATACATGATCATTCACTATGGAAATTTTAAGGAGCTGAAATGGATAATGTGACACTTTAACAATGAGAAAATATTTAATTAATTATTGATTACTTAATTACTACAAACATGAAATTCCATCACATGTATTGATCTAACGAAACGAAGACATAAAAAAATAATGTCAAAATTTCTAATAACATATAGGTACTTAAGAAAATTACATACAGTGCAACAAAAATATTAACTCAAAAGGTTCATCAGTTGAGGAAAACTTCCGTCACTGCAATGTTTGAACTCCTCCTCTAAATTTTACGTGGTCAAACCAAATGGAACTTACCCATACATGAGATGTCGGATCATTTAAACCTGTCGTGACAAAAACAAATCTGTACTTTTCTTCGTGTACAGGTTTTCCTGAATTTCGTTCAAACGATTTCTCTTTTGTCGCATTCTTTAAGCTTAGATTCTTGAAAACGGCCTGCCTGCAGTCTTTGTTCTTATTTATGTGCTGAAAGTTTTCCTCATTTTTATCCATATTCTTTGCAAATCTTTTGACTTTTTGCACATCCAGGGAGCATGTAGCATGGTCCCAACAATTGTTGAGGTCACCCTCATATAAAAGGTATGCCTGTACATTACGGTGAAACAAATGGTGCAGTTCATGTGAGTCTGCGCCGAGAATTCTGAAATATAAATGTACTAAAAATACAAGCCAGTCTGTTCGTCCGTATATAAATGATTGATAAGAACAATGACTGCGTTATTATTGATAATCCGATTTATTTTAATACGGAGCATAATATGCATTGGCTGAATAATGCTTCACTTCAAGGCAATTCCTTCCAGGGCTTTTCCTGTTCAATTTGGGAAAAAGACCCTAGACATTTTGGGAAATTTTGCGTCATGAAAATGCCGAAATTGGGAAATTTTACAGTTAAAAGAAAAAGCTGTCTAGTCTCCTGCGAATTAGGGAATGATTTTATATAAGTTTATTTCCCTTTAAAAGACTCGAAATGGCTGAAATAATATCAATCCTTGGGTGTAAATATCTATTCTAATAAATCGATCATGACAGATAATATTTTATACAGATATCTGAATGTGATGAAAATCAATGTGAATGATTTCGGAGTTCAATCATCAAAAATTATGCAAATGTCCAAGGAAACAACAATCTTTATAACTTTTACAATAGTCGAAATTAAATGCTCTCCAGCCTGATTTCAGAGTTAACTTTAGAACTCCTAACACGACAGTCTTTAACAATGAACTGACATTACCTTACGCATATTGGTGGTAGAGTTTTCTTGTCACACTTCAAGATGGAAGCAGTTTGATCGCTGACTATGAATGTTCTGAAATATCGACAGCAGTAAATAATAAATAGGTAATAAGTGCAGTAATTACATGAAACAAAGGCGGAGTCCAAACACTCCTTTGTTCTTTACGGTAACCAAGGGCCACTCGGCAAATATTTACACAAGACTAATAATAGTTCCTGCACAGCCATGTGCACCCAGCGCCTCTCCCCTCCCGAATCGTCAAAGTTAACTTTTTTTTTAAAAGTAATAAAATATTCTCAAAAATTGTTCCCTGCCAGCATTAAAAAAATCGGTTCTGATGGAGGGTCAAATGTCAAAAGGTATGCCCCAATAATACGCCTCCTTAAACTTCAATTCCTTGAAAAGCCCCTGTGCACATGCAAAAAAGATATTGTAAATATCTTGGGACTGTTTTCAACGTCTAAGAAACATTAGAGGGACAGTTCAACAGATTTTATGAAGGCAACATTTTTTATTAATTCAAAATAGGTTTATCAGTCAACTCTATGCAATTCCAAACCTAGGCAATATTTTTTTAAGTTTGATCTGCCAAACGATGACAATATCAAACCTAGACACAATCTTACCTTAGCAATATCAAACCTAGGCAATACTTCCATGTTTTTCCTTCAATAAACAGGCTTCTTACAGAAAGTTTAGTCCTTAACAAAAGACGTTGATAACCTGCTCCACACTGCAGTAAAAACTTACCTTTGAAAGAAATGATCCATATTCTGCACTATGTCCTGTTGTATATTCTGTGCATCTTCCTGGTTCTGATCAGTCATCTTGCACAGTTCAGGGACAAGGCTTATGTGCAGATCATAGAGTAATTGGCCCATTTTGGTACACCTAAAACAGCATAAAGCAATAAGGGGCCATAATCAATAACAAACTTAAATTGAACTTAAATACCTAGTTTAAGCCTTCTATAAGTGACCCCCCAATCTGTGTACAGTACACAACCTCTGTTTATTGATCTTAATCTAATTGCCTTGATCCCTCTTATCATATCACCGATCTGAATATCCTGCTGTGCAGTTTTTGAAATTTAATTATATAAATTGACCCTAAATGGCCCTGAGCCAAAAACCGAATACACAGGAAATTGGCCCCTACAGTGACACCAGTGCAATTAACAGGAGATGCACAGCAAGCCAAACCTTCCTTAAACTTTGCCTTTAACTTTAAGATAAGACTCTTACAGTTTTGATTGGTGCTGACCAATAGGCAGAGTGAAATCACTGAGGCATGTCTAAGGATAGGGAAAAGATCAACATTAAATTATGGCCCATAACACTTAGCAGCTAATTAATTACATTGGCCATAATGTTGAATTTTGATACATGGTTACCTCAAATATATTTGGTATTATTTCAAAGGGAAATTTTTGCTTTGACTTTTATGTGCAATAAATATCGTTATCTATTTTACTTGGATTCTCTTACACCAGAGCAATGATGCTATGCGTAGATTTATCATTACGAACCTTTGATGAATGAGAATGTTTATTTGAGGCCAAATAGAGATTTCCGTGGAATTTCATTTGGGGCCTCTAGAATCACGGAAATCCTCCATAAGCTCTTCCTACATACCAAGTTTGGTCACAATATGTCAACCCTAACTAAACTTATTCAGTACCAAATGGTTTTATTTTTTCGTCACAGTGACCTTGATCCTAGGAGCCCCACAATCAATCCAATGAAAGGTCCTCATAAACTCATCCTATATGCAAAGTTTGGTCACAATATGTCAACCCTAACTAAATTTATTCAGTACTATCAATTTTCTATTTTCAGTCATAGTCACCTTGACCATGAACTTGGTGCCGTTAACATATTCTGAACAATGAGCCCATTGTCACAAAACAATCAAGACTGAGTACACATGACTCGAAACAACTCAATTCATAAAAGCTGAGGTTACAGCCTCAGAATGTACAGCATAACAGGAGTTCAGGACTTCATGTCAAGTTTGATGACCATAGGTCTAGGAATTGTCGAGAAAGGTTTCAGTTAACTTACAAAGGCGCCACTTTATCCAGGTCTGGCTCATTGCACTGTAGCTCAGCATAACACAATTTATACTCATTTTGCCATTCCCGGACTTTTGTTGCCAAATCGTTGATCAATGGTCCAATCTTTGGCTGAAGCTGGTTGTATATGTTTATACAGCTCTGAATGGAAAAATAAATTGTGTATATTTACAGGGCTTTTTCTGTCAAATTTGGGAAAAGGACCCTAGACATTTTGGGAAATTTTGCGGCATGAAAATGCCGAAATTGAGAAATTTTACAGTTAAAAGAAAAAGCTGTCTAGTCTCCTGCGAATTAGGAAATGATTTTATAAGTTTATTTCCCTTTAAAGACCCAAAATGGCTGAAATAATATCAATCCTTGGGTGTAAATATCTATTCTAATAAATCGATCATGACAGATAATATTTTATACAGATATCTGAATGTGATGAAAATCAATGATTTTCGAGTTCAATTATCAAAAAAAAATTACATCACATAATTTTTAGGATGTTGAAAATGAACCTGTACATTTAAAAAGACTTTCTAAAAAAAAAAAATAATAATAATTTATTTTTGATTTTTTGGGGATTTTTTTCTGCAAATTGGGTATATATCTTCTATTTTGCTTTGGGAATGGGTCCGATAGTAGGATAACAGTTTTTTTCAGTGTAGGATCTTATATTATTTCACCAATAATCACCATAAGCAAAGTAATATATTAACGTTTGGTGATCACAGGGTGAATATATTGCTATCTCAAAAATGATTATTTAAGTAAATTATTTATTTAAAAAATATAATAATAATTTATTTTTTATATAATGAACATAAAATTTGGAATTTTGTTTTCAAATGGGATGATATTTTAATGGGTATGGAGCCGAATTTTGGCCCAAAATAGGTAATCAAATTCAGTGTTCTTAGTCCATCATCATCGTAGGTACCTCAGAGTAGGCGGTGATATTATTTTTGCAAGCGATCATGTTAGCTTCCAAAAACTGCATAAGATTTGTCTCTGATTCTATGCGTCGACTCATATCAACTTTACCAGCTTGCTTTGCTCGATTTAAACCTGAAAAAACACAAATGTTTATCAAACATTATGTCCCCTGAGCGCTGCTTTGTCAGAAACATGTGGTTGATTCATTCATAATGTTGTTTAAAGGAAGAACACAATGATTATTAACGGTTGCACAAAGTTTATGACTGTGACTTAATGTAACAATGAACACTTTATCTTTGAACAAAAGATTCAAAAGGGTGTCACCATGACCATGACCTTGACCTAGACCTTGACCTTATTGGTTCCCAATAAAACAGTAATGATAAGGGCAATGTACAACTGAACGTTTATGGTCATAGGTCTAGCTCTTTTCTAGGTATTGTGTGGACACAAACTTATATAGTATATTTTAGTGTGAACTTGACCTTTAATCCACTGACCTGAAAACAATAGAGGGTCATATACTGGTCAGGGCAACTAAGCACTGAAATTTCAAAATCCTAGGTCAAACTGTTTTCAAGTTAATGTGTAAACAAAGTTTTCATCTTACATTTACTGTGACCTTTACCTTTGACACACTGACAGCAAAACAATAGGATTTATTTACTTGTCAAAGGCAACCTACCACTGAAGTTTTAGTCGTAAGTCAATATGTTCTAAAATTTTTGTGCGAAGTTTTGTTTATTAATTTACCATGACCTTGACCTTTGACCTACTGACCTCAAAAGCAGTTTGAATGATTTTCAAGTTATTTTGTACGAACAACACATGGTCTACTGACTCTGTCAGATCGACAACAGATAGACATTTTTCAAAAGAGGGTATATTAAGCGAACATCCAACCCTCCCGAAGTTTAAACAATCTACAGCAACAGTTGATAAGAATGTAATTGGTACCTTCCAATGTCTCTATTTTTTCAGCATGTTGCTCCTGGAAGTTTTGAAGTTTCTTTATTTCATTCTTCAAATACTCAAGCTTTTTCTCCAGTTTCTGAAAGATAATGTCTCATACATCGAATGGGCATTTTATATGCCTTGGGGGATTGTAAATAGACCATAAGAGGAATCTTAAATCCAATCACATGCTTGGCTGATTGTTAAGAACTTTTAAAATTGACAATGTTGTTAACGTCATTATTGTTAACTTTCCAATTATTACTTCTCAGGTAATTTCATAAGCGCACTAAATTATGATCTGCAGAAGCTTTTTACAAATATTAAGACAACTGCTTCATAAAGATGTGCTTATATTAATGAAATATATAAGCACATCATAAAATATTTCAGCTTCGAAAGTTAACAATGATGCTGTTCTATATTTAACTTTTTTTATCGATTACACAATCATTGGGCAGATTATTCAGAACTTTGTTAAAGTTAACAATGTTGGTTACGTCATCGTTGTTAACTTTCAAATCGTTTCTACTTGGGAAGTTTTTTGGAGACACTTGTGATATGCAGTATTTCTAACAAGATTTGAGACTACCCTTACAGCTGAACTTGTTTTATTTCAATATTATAAGTTACGGAGTTAGTAGGTGACCCGATATGGGATATACAAGACAATGGAAACCATATCGGGTGAAAGCAAAGCTTGAACCCGAATATGGTTTCCTGCCCCCTGTATATACCATATTGGGTCACCTACTAACCCCGTAACGTAAATATCACGTTGACAACCTATCTACATGTTTAAATGTTTCATTTATTCAGAGGAATCGGAAAAAAGACGCCATTTTGATACGATATAAATTTGGTGACCCAATATGGAAAAATATGGGGTTACCGCATGACCAATACTAGACCAATGGCGTTGCGTCATTTATATTGGAGGCGTGATATATGAGAATATCATCAATTATTTCATGGTTAAAGTTAACAATGATGTTGCTAATCACATTGTTATCTTTCACAAAGTTCTAAACAATCAACCCATAGAACATGTATGTCAAAGTATGGGCAATTAGAAAAAAAAGAAACATTATAATACACTGCAAATTAAGCGCTCAGTAATGCTTAAAGAGTATTTCAAGGATTTTGTGCATGACTGCTGTAACTATTTTTATACTGGGTTACAACCAACTTGCACAAAGCCTGTGGTTTAAGGAAAATTCAGTAAATTGAAAACCTCTTTCAATCATTTAACACACAATTTAACAGATTTCTCAGCTCTGTGTGAATAACAATTTAGTTCAGTAGAATGATAACATCTTCTATAATTTATTTATCCAAAAATTAAAATGCACTCATCAAAATTTGATATCCACAATCAAAAATTGTTTCACCCCCTCAACACACTAGGTAAAATTCAGACTTTCTCCGTTATTATTGGCCTCTAGGCCCTCAGCATGCAACGTTAAATTTAGACTTTAATCAAGCCCAGAAGCAATTACCAGTGGTGGGCTAATGTGCTAATTTCAACTACTGTTAAAGTATCGGTATCTTAGTGCCTTATAAATTCACTGTGTTTTAGTACAATCTATATAGATCAATATCTATATTCAAAGTAATTTACTTTTTTGTCATCATGTAAACTTTTGAAGTCAGCATCCAGTTTCCTCATCATCCTGTTCTGACTGTCTTCCTCTGAAAGCTGAAATTTATATTTGGTACACTTTTGTAAATTTTTTAATACTGTTCTGTTCACCTCCTTATTATCAGAGTTTTACAATGTTCTGTTCACCTCCTTCATTATCAGAGTTTTACAATGATCCTTTATTCTTTTGTTTATACAGACAGTCTCAAAAGGCTTAGAAAGACAAAACGTGCCTGAGTAATACTGGCTTTCCAGGGCTTTCCCTGACGACAACAACCATACATGCCATTCACGGGGATTTGTTCAGATTTTGGTAGTATTCAGGGGGATTTTTTAGCAGGTCTAAGTTGGCAAAAAAGTATTTTTAGACGCAAGTACGAAAAATGTATTCACATATATATTGCTATGAAAACCTCTAACTTCTTCTTTATAAAGAATTATTTTATGTCATGATTTATCATATTCTTTTGATACACTGTCAAGCCATACTGTATTGCACTTGCAGAACAAAATTTGTCATTGGAATAATATTTTTTTCCAGACAATTGAATTAAATTTACCTTCCACCAGTCTTTTAAAAAACTCTGCATATTACTATCAGCTATGATAACGTTCAGACAATAAGAGAATGAAATAAATACTTTATTTTATTTTTCCCATGGATTTATATCTCCCGCCAGGAGACCGGGGCATGGCTTCTGGGTGATATGGCATGTATGAGAAAAATGAGGGCAGTGATTACAACAGTCTCAAGTCTGAATTAAGACTCAAGATTCAAAATTGCAAATCTTCATTTCTTTTTAACATCCTTTCTAGAAAAGCATTCATTGATGAAGAACTTTTCTAAAAAATTGTTACCAAAATTTGCAAATACATGATTTCCTCAAAACAAGCCTAGAAAATACGAGATGGTATGGAGCCGATAATACATCCCTTAACATGATTTAAAGAATATTTTGTCGCTATCTCAGCAGTTTACTTATTCAAAAATAGTGCATAATGGTTTCCCAGTTTATAGTGTATATATTTAGCATGTGAAAGTCATGTGATTAGTACAGATACAAATACCGATGCTATATTTACTGGTGTTTATGTGGTCAACAATCCCAGTAAATTTCGAATTTAAATATCTGCAAAAAATCTGCAAAAGGTTCATGTGTTATAAGCGTTGTGATACATCATATCATCTGGTGTCCAGTCCCTTTAAATGTTTAAATATTTAATATTAACATGGATTTAAAAAAAAACAAAAAAACAAACAAGAGGGCCATGATGGCCCTAAATCGCTCACCTGAGTAAAAGAGTTTAACCTTTGTTATTGATATAGCTTGTTTCTCAAAGAATATTGAACAAGAGCTGTCAAAGTATGTGACAAATGCCCCCCAATGTGACATTGATCTATGAACAAGTACATAAAAAGTTGATCTTGCCTTTATGTGTCAAATACATATTGCAAGTTATATTAAATTGCCTCTGAGCATAGAAAAAAAAAATCATACTAAATGACAGCCAACACTCTTTATGTCCTCATATTCAGCATTCCATTGTGAATAAACACTTAGTGTATCTTTCACCATAGAGGTAGGGACATGGGTCTTGCACATGACACGTTGTCTTGGTATGTCGAAAACATATGGCAAGTCATTTTAAAATCTGTCCATATAAGAGTAAGTCACAGCACGGACACGACAGCCTATATTTTCCTTCAGGTTGCCATGGCAACCAGAGTTCTGCATGGAATTAATTTTTTTGAACAATTTTGAAAAAGCACCAACCAAGGATCATTCCTATGAAGTTTCATCAAAATTGTCCAAGCGGTTTAGGAGAAGAAGATGATTGTAACCAATTGTTGACACTTTTCCTTTAGGTTGCCATGTCAACCAGAGTTCTACATGGAATTAATTTCTTTGAACAATTTTGATAAAGCACCAACCAAGGATCATTCCTATGAAGTTTCATCAAAATTGTCAAAGCGGTTTAGGAGAAGATGATTATAACCAATTGTTGACATTTTCCTTTACGTTGCCATGGCAACCGGGCCAAACAAAATTATGTGAACAAATTTAAGAGAGGTCGATGCAAGGACACTTCAAACCAAATTTGCTGAAGATCTATCAAGGGGTTCATGCGAAGAAAATGTTAATTTTTTTTTGCTAATTTTAGCTCTGGTGGCCCTTAAAAGGGGCCAAACAAAATTATTTGAAAAGACCTGACAGAGGCCCATGCTAGGATGCTTCAGACTTGAAGATCCATCAAGCAGTTAATAAGATCAAGTTGTTTAAAGGTTTTTCTATTTTTTGCTCTGGTGACCCCTAAAAGGGGCCAAACAAAACCATTTGAACAAAGTTGAGAGAGGACCATGTAAGGATGCTACATATCAAGTATGGAGTCATTCTGACCTTTACTTTCAGAGGAAAAGATGTTTAAGTGACAAGACAATGTAAAAACAAATGACCCCTGAGCAAGGCCAATTTGACCCCGGGACAATAATTTGAATACCTTTGGTGTAGGTCCACTAGGTAACACTATATACCAATTATGAAAGCTCTAGGTCTTATATTTTGGAGAAGAGAATTTTTAAAGTTTTATTATATAAGACTATATAAAAATATTGAAAACCTAAGCCTATGAACACGGGGCGTGGCCAATTTTGACCCCAGGGCTAAAGTTTGAACAATCTTAATAGTGGTCCGATAAACAATGCTTCATACCAAATATCTAAGGCCTTCGCCTTTTGGTTTCGGAGAAGAAGATTTTATAAGTTTTCATCATATACATATATAAGGAAACCCATGACCGCCCGGGTGGGGCCATTTTTTGACCCCAGGGCCAAAGATTGAACAATATTGGTACAAGTCAACTAGATGATATATCATGCCAAATATCTAAGCTCTTGTCACTACTTGATTTTACGTGAGTATCTATATATGTATATTTGTTATTAATTGTTGTATGTGGCCCATATTGAAAATTGGTATGTGTACTAAATATGTTATCCAGTTTAAATTAAGACGTTACTTGTCTTTGTGAGTTCGGAGAAGATTTTTTAAGTTTTCACTATAACACATATAGAGAAAACCCATCAGCCCCTAGGTGTGGCCAATTTTGACCCCAGGGCCATAATTTGAACAAACTTTGTAGAGGTCCACTAGACGATGAATCATGCCAAGTATCTAAGCTCTAAGTCATGTAAGTTCAGAGGAGATGATTTTTGAAGTTTTCACTATAAACATATAGAGAAAACCCATGACCCCCGTAGGGGGTGGGGCCAATTTTGACCCCAAGGCCATAATTTGAACAATCTTTGTAGAGGTCCACTAGACGATGAATCATGCCAAATATCTAAGCTCTAGTCCAAGTAAGTTCAGAGGAGAAATTTTTTGAAGTTTTAACTATAAACATATAGAGAATACCCTAACCCCCCTGGGTGGGGCCAATTTTGACCCCAAGGCCATAATTTGAACAATCTTTGTAGAGGTCCACTAGACGATGAATCAAGCTAAATATCTAAGCTCTAAGCAACGTAAGTTCAGAGGAGATTTTTGATTTTTTTTAATATAAACATATAGAGAAAACCCATGACCACCCAGGGGCGGGGCCAATTTTGACCACAGGGCCATAATTTGAACAATCTTTGTAGAGGTCCACTAGACGATGAATCATGCCAAATATCTAAGCTCTAGTCCAAGTAAGTTAAGAGGAGAAGATTTTTCAAGTTTTAACTATAAACATATCAAGTATACCCATGACCCCCCGGGGCGGGGCCAATTTTGACCCCAAGGCCATAATTTGAACAATCTTTGTAGACGTCCACTTGACGATGAATCATGCCAAATATCTAAGCTCTAGTCCAAGTAAGTTCAAAGGAGAAGATTTTTGAAGTTTTCACTATAAACATATAGAGAATACCCTAACCCCCAGGGCGGGGCCAATTTTGACCCCAAGGCCATTATTTGAACAATCTTTGTAGAGGTCCACTAGACGATGAATCATGCCAAATATCTAAGCTCTAGACCAAGTAAGTTAAGAGGAGAAGATTTTTGAAGTTTTAACTATGAACATATCAAGTATACCCATGACCCCCCGGGGCGGGGCCAATTTTGACCCCAAGGCCATAATTTGAACAATCTTTGTAGAGGTCCACTAGACGATGAATCATGACAAATATCTAAGCTCTAGTCCAAGTAAGTTAAGAGGAGAAGATTTTTCAAGTTTTAACTATAAACATATCAAGTATACCCATGACCCCCCGGGGCGGGGCCAATTTTGACCCCAAGGCCATAATTTGAACAATCTTTGTAGACGTCCACTTGACGATGAATCATGCCAAATATCTAAGCTCTAGTCCAAGTAAGTTCAAAGGAGAAGATTTTTGAAGTTTTCACTATAAACATATAGAGAATACCCTAACCCCCAGGGCGGGGCCAATTTTGACCCCAAGGCCATTATTTGAACAATCTTTGTAGAGGTCCACTAGACGATGAATCATGCCAAATATCTAAGCTCTAGTCCAAGTAAGTTCAAAGGAGAAGATTTTTGAAGTTTTCACTATAAACATATAGAGAATACCCTAACCCCCAGGGCGGGGCCAATTTTGACCCCAAGGCCATTATTTGAACAATCTTTGTAGAGGTCCACTAGACGATGAATCATGCCAAATATCTAAGCTCTAGACCAAGTAAGTTAAGAGGAGAAGATTTTTGAAGTTTTAACTATAAACATATCAAGTATACCCATGACCCCCCGGGGCGGGGCCAATTTTGACCCCAAGGCCATAATTTGAACAATCTTTGTAGAGGTCCACTAGACGATGAATCATGACAAATATCTAAGCTCTAGGCCAAGTAAGTTCAGAGGAGAAGATTTTTTAAGTTTTCACTATAAACATATAGAGAAAACCCATGACCCCTCGGGGCGGGGCCAATTTTGACCCAAGGGCCATAATTTGAACAATCTTGGTAGAGGACCATTTGGTGATCCTACCTACCATATATCAACGGCCTAAGCCTTGTGGTTTGGGAGAAGAAGATTTTTAAAGTTTTTCCTTTCCATTGCCATGGCAACCAGACTTCTGCATGGAATTCAATTCTTTGAACAATTTTCAAAGGGGACCACCCAAGGAACATTCCTGTGAAGTTTGGATGTAATTGGCTAAGCGGTTTATGAGGAGATGTGGTTTAAAGTAAAAGTTTAGGGACAGACGACGGACGGACGCCGGACAAATTGTGATCACAAAAGCTCACCTTGTCACTATGTGACAGGTGAGCTAAAAATATAACAATGAATTTCTGAGCCCGAGTTTAGAATTGAACTTGAGACTGTTTGTTACACAGCCCTTCCAAGGGTCCTTGATGCAATTTCCAAGGTAGGGACTCCCATTTTATCGAATAGGATATTAATAGACTGAAAATCCAAATCCTTAAAAACACAAATTGTGTATGGATATGAGGGGAGTTTGGTATCAGGGTTATTTAAAGGCACACAATATATGATGCCAAATTATTTATTTTTTTAATTTTAATGCAGTAACATGTATTACTAATTTAAATTTATTAATAAGTATGAAAGGAAAAAAAGAATATGATCTAGGTACAGGTAAAAAAAAATATAAAGCCTGTATCATTTTTTATTTTATTTATGGCAACAATTTCCGAAGTTTCGAAAAAAGTGCCATAAAATTGCTTATATTCTTTATTGTTATTTACTTTTACCTATAAGGTTTTAATTTTCAATATATTTTGGGGGGACTGTGAATTTTGAGAAGATTCTTTGTGAAAAAAAACTCTACCTTTGCGGATTTTGAGAGGGTTGGTATAAAACGCAGCAATTTGCGCAGGCTGTGTTATGCAGGTTGCGTTTTTAGGGGATTTTCACCCTATTTTCATTAAATATCCATACCTTCATCGCCTTTGCAATAAGGCTAGCCTCATTTTCCACACACTCTATTGCCTTCTTGACAAACGACCCATCCGTCAGCTGAAAAAGACATTGCCATTGAATCTTAAATTATCATTATGTTGATATATATTTCTTGGATATTGTAGATACCAGAATTTTGCCCTAATTTAAAGTGAACTCTCACAGATGTACTTTTTTTATAACTTTTTTATTTTTGGCTAGGAAAGAGCAAATTTTTGCGTAAATATCTGCAAACCAATGATAAAAGTCTTGAATGAGTTCATTGTGTAGGTAAATCCAATAGATTGATAACATATTCTTTAAAAAGTAAGTGTAGTGTTTGAAGAATATGTTATCAACCAATGATAAAAGATCGCTGACAAAAAATTAGATTGCAGATTTTCATATTTCCGTTCGAAAATTAATGTTTAATGGCTAAAACCGTTACTAATGGTTTAAAAAAAATGCATAAAACATCCATTTTTGAACTTAAATATAAAATTATGCGACCTAGTTTTTTGTCAGCAGTCTTATATAACTGGTTTCCATGCATTTTCGCCACAAGAAATGATTTGTTCCTAGAAAAAAAAAATTGTCAAAACATTCAATCTGTGAGGGCTTTAAGTACCTAGCACAATATTGCAAACAATTGAGAACATGACGGTTCAAATGGCAATTCGGCTGGTTCAAATCTGGAAAAACAAGCAAATTTTAAGTAGAATAAGTAGTAGCTGTTTAGTTACTTTACTATTTGAGACGGTTCAACCGAAACTTATTGAGAACCTGGTTTATTAATAAAGATCTAATTTTTTTTTTAATTTATATGCTTAAGTTTATGTTAAGATTGTTTTCTTGCAAATAGCACTATTTCTTGCAAATGTCACTCATATAGTGTTGTTGTTATGGAGCTACATTCTGTGTGAGAGAATAATGGCAGTTCATGTTTAGAAAAAATTGTGTTAAAAGTGGGAAGACGTTTTGTTTCATTTTGAACATATTTTACTAAGGGTGTTGGCTATTTATAGTTTGGGTCGGCTTACCCGAAACAAACAAGTTGTTAGTTTTGTTAGGCTTAAAGCTGCACTCTCACAGATTGATCGGTTTAACAACTTTTTTATTTTTTTGTTTTGAAATGAGCCAAATTTTGCGTAAATGTCTAAAAAACAGTGATACAAGACTGCTGATAATATCAGATCGCAGTTATTCATATTTAGGTTCGATAATTGCTATTTAATGGCTAAAAATGTTACTAACACTTTAAGAAAAATTAATATTTCGGCAGTTTTCCAAAAAATTGAGATCTGTACTATTGCGAGTTATCTTATGTGACTGAATTGAAGGCATTGATGCCAAAAACAGCTAATTCTGACACTAAAACTTTAAAAAATGCAAAAACTGTGAGTCTGTTAGAGTGCAGCTTAAATATAAGTACCTGGTCCTTTATCCTCTCCAAGCCTGAACCAACCTGCAATGATCTCAGATTATCCCCACTTTCTGATGATTCACGCTTTTTGGTTTCAATAATATCTCTGAAATCCCTACAGAACTGATCAACCTTTTGCTGGTACATCGTAAAGGCGCCTTGATTTTCTAAATTCCATAGTTCATTCCTGCAAGGAAAAAAGCGGTGTCAAGTGATCACAGATTTAGAATTTAGATATGGTACTATTGACGGTGATCAATAAATTTATTTTCATTTTTTTTAATTTCCATAATTCATTTCTGCAAGGAAAAAAGCTGCATCATGAGATAACAAAGTTAGAATTATAATATGGCCCTTCTGACAAATAATTTCATTTTTAACATTTTTTTTTACTTATTAAGGATCTTAAGTCATTTGATGATTTCCTTACTTAAAGGGACTGTGTCACAGATTGGCACCAAAAAAAAGTTTTTTTCTGTAACGAATCTCAGGACAATTATCATTAATAGAATGTGTTACGCTTTGATATCATAATTGTAAAAAAAAGTACCAAAATGTAAAAAAAAAATTGTTTCGGAGACCGGGTTCGAACCCACATCGCCAAAATTGAAGTCCAGGGTCTTACTCACTGTCAGTTTTCCACAATTTTCTTTTTTTTCGCTATTTTATCATACGTGAGACAGCCCCTTTAAGTCTATTTTCATCTAGTCAAATTAAAAGAAATTCATAAGTGTTTCTTACATTTATGTATGTTTTTTTGTCAAAAAGGTCAATGAGAATAATATATTTTGGAAATCTTTGTTTTTACTAATGCGAGAATAGGAATATACTAAAATTAGTATTCTTTCGATTAAGATTAAAACAGCCGAAAATCCAAACCTCCTGTTATAACAATCCTGAAACCATGCATCCATCTCCTTGCGTAGGTTGATGTCAATATCATTTTCTGTAAGCATTTGACTCCACTGACTGAATAACTTCTGGGCATCTCCTGGATTCTAGAACAAGTACACCATCACCATCAATATATTGTTATATTTTAATTATAAAATAGCTAATTAATTATAAGCATAAGAAAATTCTGTCCGTTTTATTAATATTCAATATTAATATTTTGGAGCATAATCTGATTGGACGTTAAATAATTGGTGGTAGTTTTTATTTAAGAAAAGGTTTGATTGGCTGTTATATTTTACCTCTCGAAAGTAGAAATTTTACGCATATCTATTTTCATTCGATCTTTGTTTGTTGTATAAGAGAGTTCAGTCATCGAAATTAGACTTTTCGATCAACAAGCCAGAATTATTATACTATTGCTTGGCATCAAATTTTTGAACAAGCCCTGCTATATAAAATTCAGAATTTGAGCAAGCCCGAAAGACATTTTACCAGTGCAGGGCTTGCGGGCTTGTGCTAATTTCGACCACTGAGAGTTGTCAGAAAATTTTTAACACGACAATATAATAACGGATTAACTATGACTATAAATGGTAGTTGTTCCTTTTCTTCTCAGTGGTACACATATCATGACTGTAAACATGTCAAAGAGGGAAGAATAATTAGGGTAGCACTGAGTCATCAACAGGTTTGTTTAAACTTGATAAATTTGTTTTACAATGATTGTGAACCTGAAAGTTATATGAACTTATGCTAAAAGTCACTCTCTGTTGCATGATATTGCACGAGGTGTGGTCTTGTTTTGTAGGGGAAAACGGAACGCCTTAGTTGAAAGGAAATTCAGCAACCGTGGTTTGATTCCCGACTGTGTAAGAATTTTTACATGGCAATTTACCTATGTCAATCAGGGGTGTACCTGAATTGAATTGTACGCGCATACACTGTCAAATGAGCAGGCTGTTGATATCTTCATATGTTTTTAATAATACAGATTATTATTAAAAGATCCCTTGACCCCTTCTATCATGTAAATGACATTATAATATTAGAACTAGTTGAGAGATATATAAAATTATGTGCTTTCATAACTACTAGATCTAGCTTATGACATATATATTACATATTAATCAGTTTGTACTTGTTTTCAATAGAAATTTGCCCCTATGCATCCCAAAGACTGTACTTTTTTTCACAAAATATTATCTCAACATTAAAAATTCTATCAATTAAAAAAAAAATTAAAAGCTTTAAAGTGCCTCAGCTCAAAGCGCTTATACAATATTATAGGGAGCTTTGTCTCCTTAGTGACCCCACCCAGGCGCTGGTCACAATCACAACATTATGCATTTTGTTACTATTTTCACAATTCTAAGGTCCCACTCACAATTAGGTTTAAAAACACTGCAGTAATAAATGTCATAAATAACCTTCTGGATGTATTCGAGAATTCCTGGTTTACGCTCCGCTGCACGGCAAGATACCTCCATAGCCATCTTGTATGAGTTTTCTGGTTTTCACTCAACCTTCAATGGAGGAGAAAAGCATTGCATAATACAATAGAGGGTTCAGGGGCGACTGTTTCAATAATAAATAATAAATATTTTAGTTGATTTTAGTCGAAAATGAAATGATCAAAATTGATCATAGCGCAATTCATGTAGTATTATTATTTTGCTTCATATTTCAGGGTTCGAATTTAGACTCGCATACTCGCAAAATGCGAGCGACATTTGGAAATTGCGAGTGACTTTTATTCAAGCTCGCAAAATTCTGCGAGTGGCTTTTCTAGACCACAAAATGTTAAAAGGAAAGAAGAATAAACATGAACTTAATTCCGCTATATAGTCGAGTGTAAACAGCCTATAAGTGGCATGTTTACACTACCGGTATAAAGAAGACAGTACGGAGTCACGCTCTAGTAGGTTTTCAAAAATAGAACAAATACGGAAAAGGCCGAGTTTTATCTCGAATCTTTCCGGGATGCTCCGAGGCGTGCATAATACAAAGTAAATACGAATGACGTAATCACCTAGCTCAATCATTGGCTAAATTTAGCGCTTTTGCGCACTATATGTAAACCCCATCATCCTGTCAAAATGAATAAACTTCGTTGATGGATATATTTCATGGTCCAAAGTATCCACGCTACATTTATTGTTGCTTTTTTATTTTAAATTTATTATTTTATTGTTTTTAATACTTATAGACTTAATGAAATTTGTAGCGTGCTTGTCGAATGAACAATGTCAAATTATTGGACAGCTTTGTTATCAAAAAGCTGCCAGCATCAGACGAGTCTTTCCATACCCCCCAAATAGAATAAGCCATCAACAAGTTCTAGTAGTCGAGTCACTCAAGATTGATACTTTTTAATATTCATAATATGTCTTAGGTGTTAATTTCTACTTTAATTATACAATATTATATGGGAATAAAGCAAATAATAAAATTGCAAGTTGATTTGACATTTTGCGAGTTGCCTCAAAATTAAATTCGAACCCTGTATTTGTGTTAATTTGAACTTTAACCAAAATCGAGAATTAACACGAAGTTGAGCAAATAAAACAATGCATTTATTGCCATCTGCATGGACCTACACAAGTATATAGTTGTGAAATGTATACATATTATTAAACGGATAAGTGGTAAGAAAAAAAAAATAGAAAATGCTAGAAAATGCATAAAATAAACTCTCTAGATTGAAGTTGTTTTAATGAATTACATGGAACTTAACACATTGTATTGAAAAATATTAATTGATTTTTGTCAATTTTTGAAAAATTATACGGCTGATTGTTCAGAATTTGGTTAAAATTAACAATGTTGATAACATCATAATTGTTAACTTTCAAATCGTTAATGCTCTATAAGTTTAAAGGATACAATTCTAATATGCTGTATTTTAAACAAGATGTGGGACACTAATTTTAAATTTTCAAAGGTGTGAGCACTTCATCAAATAGTTCACGTTTAAAAGTTAACAACAAAATAGTAAATCACATTGTTAACAAAGTTCTGAACAATGGGCCCAGTGTTGTATATGACTTATACGCTAAAATATCTTGCAATATAATAATGCTAGATATTTTAGCATATAAATTGTTTGGAAACTTTTAAACCATACCAGGTAAAGTGATAACCAAAAAAAGACCTGAACCCTTTAGACTTGTGCAATTGTAACCACGGCCCCCCAAGGTCCAGGGAATAACGGGGACTTTACTTTCGGTCCAGCCAATCCCTGGTAAAATCCCCGCCGTTGGGTGACAAACTGCTGGTAAAATCCCAGCCAAATGCCACCGCACCCTGGGAACATCCTAGGTAAGGCCCATTCCCAGCTATTTTCGGCACTCTGTACAGCGGGGCCTGTGACCTGGAAGGTAAAAACACGGCCCATCTCCCCGCTATCCCCGGTATGCCCCCGGACCTGGGGGGCCTCGATTACAATTGACTGGTGCATTAAGACAAGCAAAACACTGGATCAGTGCCAAATGAAAACATTTTGAAAATGTTTGTGCAGAATAAATTTCAGAACATAATTATACACATGTACAGATAACATGATCAGCTAGCATGTTGTCTGACAAATATATAAACAAAACATAAGAAATGATATGTTGTTATAATAGATGAACTTACCACGGCTGTCACTAACTGTCAGTCACTCAGTGAAATATTATTGTCCTCTTCAGTACGAGATATCTGTAAACATTGCAAAAATCAGTCCAATCTAGTGAAAATAAAACCTATAGCTGCCCTAGATATTAAGTTTAGTGTAATGTTAACAAAAAGTAGTGTTGTAACAATTATTTGAAACAAGCAAATGCCACTTACTTTGTACGGTGCGTTTCAACGTCTTGTTTTTCTAGAATGAAAGCGCTGTGTTTTATTTTCAGAAAATGACAGCAAAGTGAAAGTAGAATTCGTGGAAAACAAATGTGAAGGTCGATGATGTCATCTATGTCTGATTTCATTGGCTGACTGGACTGATCAGCCAATCAGATGACGACACAAATCTAGGTTTCCCAACTTGTGGTATTTTTAGCAATTCCCAGGGAATGCGCACATAGGCACAACAACAAGGCATAAGTCTAAAAGCAAATTTAGTTCACTTTTGCATGAAGACCTGTTTAAATTGTTTTAAGCTCCACAAAGAGAGCGAAAAATAAATAAATCCCTATTTTGTACTATGAACAGTAAATAAATCGAAATATATATTCTAAATCCGGAACTACTGAAAGTGATTGTTTTTCAAAGATGGCGAACATTGGTTCGCTTCTTACGTTCGCCCTTCTTTATTTTGTAAGTTTTCATTATTGCGATGGTGGTAGTGTATAAAGCCATCTTAAATAACACTATCTGAATTTTGTTTATAAATTTAGATATAAATGTTTAACTGTGATTCATTGATTGTTGAAAAATCTCACGCCAAATTCGTTTTTTGCCACGTCGGTTTCAATATTTCACTTACATTGTTCCTGAAAGACGGAACGGAAATAATTACTTGAGTACAAAATAGTAGAACTAATAATATAGACACCGACGGTTTAGATCCAACACTAGTGATTTATACTAATTAAGCTGAATGATCTGTTAAAGAATTGAACTATTATTAAATTACAATTGATAATTAAATGCAGAGAAGGAAGCAGTTGTAACTAGTTGGTAAAGTGCCATGACAGAGCGTTTAATAGTCTAAAATAATAGACGTGTTATACGGGATTCTTCCAATCCCTAACGTCTAAACGGGAATGTGCAAAAAACGGGGGTGTTTTAAAAATATTGAAATTGTTTTAAATGAAGTATTTTATGGTTGAAATTGATCATAAAGAGTTATATTCATATTTATCCATGTAAGTGAAATGTTATTTTGCACTAAACAAGCATTTAATGCATTAAAACAAGTTGTTTACCTTTCCAATAAAACGAAAGTTGACTGACACAGAAAACAATTATGCGAAGGGGAACAACTCGATACAATCGTAATAACTCGGCCTCCTCCGACAAAGCTTCGAGATAGACCTCGTTACACAATCGTAGCAACTCGGCCATGGCCGAAATGTTCCGAGCGATTTAAAACTGTGCCCTGAAGCCTTGCAGGTGCCCGTCATGTATATATCGTTATGTTTTGACAGAATGAAATGAAGAAAAGCCGTCAAACTCATAATTATAAGTTGGATATTTATTTTTTTGTGTACGGAACTAATATAAAATAACATTATCTGGTAATATTTCTTGTTTTTATGATATTTTATAGACGCTATATGCTTTAACCCGGAATCCTGATCGGAACAACTACCCACTTTTGATACTAAACAATTTGTACGTGAAGGATTTGCCATATCAAAAATCTAAAAAAATCCGTCAACGTACAATTATTTGGACTAAGCGTTTAAGTGCCACTCTGGTGCTCTTTTCCTCCCAGGTTTACATCATAGAGCCATTAGCGTATGGCGTGTCAGTCATCTTTGCATATATTTATAATTATCTGTTTGATAATATTGTGAGAGTCAGGAGTGTAGCTGCCTATACAGTACACTCAACGAGTTAGACCCACTTTCCGTTTCCCTCCGCGGATTTTTGCTATTGCGGCCAACACAATGATTTTATCGATTGTCCGCTTTCCTCGGAGTTTGAATTTAAGGCCCTCAGAGGGTGATCAGTCGACCGAAGAATAACGAACTCGGCGTTCCTCGGAGGGGTTAACTCCGCGAAACTCTGCGGACACTAGATAAGAATCTACGCTAAAGTTATATTTATTTTATTAAAATTTTCAACCGATTACGATGGCTCCAGTAAATTGCTTTTTATTATTTTTCCTCTGCCCGTTTTGCATGAAATTAGCTTACCACAATAATACAGTCGTATTTCACTAGTTGCACACGTATCTTATTAATGTGTTTTTGCTAATGACTGATAAACACATTTCTTCCGAGAAATTCTAGGTTACACATTTTCGGAAAATCAGGATGTCAAACACACGTTCAAAGTTCACAGCACATGGTTTTGAAGGCCTTCTTGCCTCGTTTTCTGTGGAAAATTCCATGAAACGTCATAGCTATTTTTAACCACCAATAATAAATAGTATATTCTACATTGTATTGATCACGCGCTTGACGTCAGAGGTCATGGTTCAGAATCGTGTAAATAGTCGGCTGCTTTATGATGCAGTAACTTAGTGGATATACTTTAATGATTCAATGTTTATAATTCAAGACAATATTCAATTGGCATTTACGGACATAAATACAAATTAAACGTTGGTACATGTAAGAATTTTTTACGCTTAACAATGTGGATAAGCATAAAAATAAATAACTTTTAAACAAGAATGATTTATTGCTTATCTAATGAGACTCGGAGTTCCACCGCGGGATCATAAAATCGGACGATTCTCAACGCTATCGTTCATATTAAACTCGGCGGTAAGCCAGCCACTCGGAGGAACTCGGGGGGATTTTAGCGAGGGCAACAGTTTTACCCTCGGAGGAAACCCGCGATCATCGACTTTATCCCTCAGAGTGAGCGAGGAAAGTGGGTCTAACTCGTTGAGTGTACTGTACATGAGCATGCGGCTGAATCCACATGATTCTGACAAAAAATTGAAACAATTAAGCCAAAGTTACAGTATGCATAGTTGACTATACATGCTTTTACAGACATATGGACATTGACATTGAAAATGAAATTATACAGTTCAATAGCAAAAAGGACAGAAAATTAGTCTTCCGTTTGACTATCTGAAAGTTATTAACATAATCGGGTCTTATTTGTTTGCTAATTTAGGGGGAAAATCTGCTGAGTAAAGGGTTTGCTTGTTGATTTTATTATCCAAAAACTGTCCATTTTCCGATACTAAATAAGGCACCTCAGAACGCCCATATTGCACCATTGTTTTCATAAATTTCAGGGAGGAGTGGGCATGCTCTGTTAGCCCTCCCCCCTCATGAATAGAGGGCTAGCTACGCCCCTGAGAGATAAAACTATTAGTCAAGGAGACTACAGTGAATTGTCTGAGGAGGAGAAATTGCTTGAGATCTATTCTTTTTGTCAGATGATCAAAAATACCGGTATTTCATATTACAGATAAAGCTAGGGCTAGGAGACAGCAGTAAATTGTCAGAGGAAGAATGTCGCGCCCTCGGATTTACGCCAAACCTCCTGTGTAACTCTTGTAAGCTTCTCGAGGAGCACAACCTTGCAGCTCTCAAAGATGACTGTGAGAGTTGTTGTAAAGCAGATTCCTCGTCGGATAATGCATTAAAGGTATAGAAAAGTGTTTTTGTCTTTTTAAGAATTATGGTACATTTAGTTTGGTTTTCAGTTATGTTTAAAATGATCATGTCATCTACAGATTTTAATTCAGCTGAAGTGAATTAAGTTCTGGTAATTAAAACATAATAGACAAGATTTATTGGCTAGTTTGGAGTAGGCCATCAAAGCTTTGCAAACTATTCATAGAAATAAATGAATAAAAGAAGCAGTTACTCATGGTTGTCAAATTTGCAGAACAGTGTACATAAATAAATGCATGATTTTAGCTCCCGGTCAACAAATAAAACATTGCCATATGATATGCATGTAATACATTCTACATAATAAGAAATGGATATTTAATTATTCTGTACCTTCAATTAACTTGATGTTTATCTATCTATTATTATTATGTTTCTAGGTTTATCCGTACGCAGAACTGCGTGTGTGCGGATGAAAATTGGGGAGGTACCCTCAGGTGCAGGGTGAGTAATCGTCTTTAATTGATAAACATAATGTTTTTATTTTTAAAGGGACTACACACCAGATGGTCCCAAAATCAGCAAATACAGTACTTCCTCAAAACAAGTCTAATATTATCAATAGGAATCAGTATGAGGCCAAAAATATATATACTGACACTACTGGTAATTTTAAATTTACTGGGATTTATGTGGAAGACAAACTCAGTAAATTTTGCATTGAAAAAATGCGCAAAATCTGCAAAAGATGCATATGTCTGAGGGATGTGATACATCATTAAGTATGATTCAATGCATGTACTATGTACACACAACGATATCATTTTTTGTAAGTTTTTGACAATTTTTTGTTTACTTGCAACTGTATCATCTGGTGTTAAGGGCCTAGTTTAATCCTTCTTTAGTGGCCTTGGCATGTTTGTTATTACAATCCCCTTCTGTGCATCTTCTGCTAATTGCACTGACGTCACAGTAGGGGCCAATTTCCTGTTAATTTGTTTATTGGCTCAGGGCCATTTAGGGTCTATTTCTATAGTAAAACCTCCAAAACAGCAGGATATTCAGATCGGTGATCTGATATATCAATAAGGTAATTAGATAAAGATCAATACACAGAGGTTGTGTACAATAAATGGTTGGGGGGGACTTTTAGAAGGATTAAACTAGGCCTTTAAGTCCTTTAAGTGATTTGATAATGACAAATCTTGATGCTTGATGACCCCATGTTATTTTGGTATTATATGAAAGGATTTAATGTGTAGAGTAAGAATAGGTAAATAATTACTGTTAGAAAATATTTCAAATACACTGTTTTGATCTTGAAATCTGTAATTTCACTTCATATTTCAGTTGAACTAAAGACCAAAAATACAAACTGCCATAACTGTATTTGTTATTAACTCAACTCAACTCAACTATACTTTATTGTAAATAAAGGCCTCCGGCCCAGAATACAACATAACATTGTAAATAGTATATAATTGAAACAGTGCCCCCTTACTATCTCAATTATCTATCGGTTTTCAATAGCAATCATTATTTTTTAAAACATAGTATGCTACTTGCTTTAAAGTGTATGCATCTTGAGTACTCATTTTAAAGTAAATAAATGTTGACTGACATGTCTGTCACTTGAACCAATTAAAAAGGTAATTTGTTCTTATTTCCCCGTATTGAGGACACTCAAAAAAGGAATGATACTCATTTTCAAAGATCTGTACGTAACAGCCATTTAGTTTACATGTTAAGGCCTAAAAAAAAGGCCTTTTTGAAAAGGAAGTAACCCTAACGAAATCATTTTTTTTTTGCCTAATAGTCAGTAAGCACACTCTCAGATGAAACCAACATTAAAGCTGCATTCTCACAGATTGATCGGGTCTTGTGTTGACAACTTTTTTTATTTTTTTTGTTTTTGATTAAGCCAAGTTTTGCGTTAAAGTTTTGAAACCAGTGATATAAGACTGCTTACAAAAGAGCAGATAACATTTTTTATATTTACTTTTAAAAATTGATGTTTTATGGCTAAATGCTTTTCTCCACGATGGCAAAAGGGTGCTAATGAAAAAATAAGTGTGCAACACCCTCCTTTAATTCATTTCCTTAGTTGCTTGTCCAATTAGCACAGTGGTAGGTGCACTTGGTTCTCATCATGGCTACCCAGGTTTGATACCTGGTTTGGCAGAATGTGAGTTTTGGTCAAGTGGGTTTTCTCCGGGTTCTCAAGTTTCCCCCAAAACACAAGACCACACTCTCACGCAATGTCGTGCTTAGAGTGACTTAAGCCTAAGTTAATAGAACTTTCTTTACAATTGTTGTATGCATATACGAGTATAGGGTTTCAGATAATTAGTCACTTTCAACTTAATTTATCTACATGTACTTAATGATGACTGTATTAAATTTCAGCCTTCGTGAAGGGCGAACGGCCGCAGCAATTCCCGGGTCTCGAAATTAAATATGCTCGAGGCGCGGACCCTGAGATCTACCTCCTTGACGAAGATCGTCAAATACAAGAAACGCTTGGGATTGAGAAATGGAATACAGATTCTATTGAAGATTTTTTTCATCAGAGGTTGCAAAAATAGTGTCAGTAAGGGGTGGGTGGGTAGGGAAAGTGGGATTTAAATTTTTAAATTTGGGTGTATGAAAGAAAGAGACACTTACAGAATCCAGTTTGTAATACTTGTGAGAAAGAATGTTGATATTTTGTTGATATGTGCATGGAAAATCCTTGTAATTGTTTAATGTTCCTAAGAAATTATTAATTCTTTTCAAAGGTCAATCAATTTGATGTCGTTTTCCTTAATTTTCAGAGTTTTAAAAACTTTCAATGCAGACATACCCGGTACATGGTATCTCATCCTGTTTAAGGCAGCTAAGCACAAATGTTTTTATGAACCTAATTAAATTAGTAATACACTTCTTGCACTGTACATTTGATAACAAAGTTATAAAGTTGAAAGAAAATTTCAAAATAAAGCAAAAAATATATTAAAACAAATTTTGAAAAGTGTTTTTCGCTACGAATTGCCAAGGAAAGGCTACATGACTTGTATTCACTAGTAACAAATACATTTAAAAATAGATCATTTTGAACTTACAAGCAAGAAATTGAAAATCCCATTACTTGTTTTAAGGGATGGAATTTCTAATTTCATTTTTGTATTTTTCGTGATAAGTCATCTCAAAAATTCTTCAGCATTACTCTCTTGAGCATCATTATATAATATCATTTATCAAAATTACTTACTGGTACTTAAAATTGAATTTATATTTATAACACAAAGATGTTTATCTTATTTATATCAAATATTATTTCCTTTAAAAGCTTGAAAACTCATCTAAAAGATGAATAGAACACAATTTATACCAAATCCATCATAGTGTACTGAGCTTGATTCTGTTATAAAGGATTTGTGTTTTTTTAAATAATGTTTTTCACAATCTCGAACTGTATGTCATTTAATCAAGGCATTTTTTTCATTTTTTTTTTACATCATTCTCACATTTCATTATTTTTTTATGATTAGGTGTCCAATTTGCATAATTTTCTAATCAAGTGTGCTTATTTGTATATGTATGAATGGTGAAAATTTACCAGTAATTAACAATGTCGTCAAATAATATATTAGACACTTCAAACTCACAAATTGTTATTTATTCTAAATATATTTTTCATTTTGTTTGCTAGCATCCTTAAATCTTGTTCTTAATGACATTTTCCCTGAAAACCTTTATGGCAGGGGAATTTGGATGGCGTGAGTAAGATTTTATGATTCGAAATGCATTGAAGGTGGGAAATATAATATGAATAGAAGACCTTTTTGATGTGGAACTGTTTAATGTATTATTATTTAAAAAAAAAAATATGTAAAAAAAAAAAAAATCAATAAAAATGATAAATTTGTTTTCGTTTCTGTGTTTATTTCAATATTCATAACAGAGCTACAGGTAACTTTACTTAAATCTGCACTCTCACAGTTTGACAATTTTAACTTTTTTTTTGTCTCAGAATCAGCTGATTTTGGCATCAATGCCTTCAATTCAGTCATATAAGATAATTCACAATAGTCAAAAAAGTCGAATTTCGAACATAAATATGAACAGTTGCGGTCTCATCTTTTGTCAGCAGTCTTTTATCTCTTGTTTCAAGACATTTATTGCTACGCGAAAATTGGCTTTTCAAAGACAAAAAATAAAATAACTGTCAAAACGGTCAATCTGTTAGAGTGAAGCTTCATAGTGTATTGTACGCTTATATTATTTTGTAAAATGTTATGTTCACCTTGGTTTGAAGGGACTAGACACCAGATGCTCCCAATTACAAAAAAATCATTATTTCCCCAAGAAAAGCATAAATTGTCAACATGAGCTAGTATAAGGCGGATAATACATCATTATACATGATTAAAAGAATATTTGGTCGCTGTCTCAGCTGAGTTTACCTGTTTAAAATTGGTGCATAATGGTTTCCCAGTTTATACCATGTATATTTAGCATGTGAAAGTCATGTGATTAGTACGAATATATAATACATGTACCAACACTGTTTATTAAATTAACTGGGATTTACTTGGTAGACAGCCCCTGAGTTAATTTTGATTTGGAAAAATAGGCAAAAAGTGCAAAAGATACATGTGTGGTAAGCGATGTGATGTTTCAGTAGTGATGAAAAGATTATCGAGCACAATCGATAAATCGTCGCAGACAATGCTATGTCGGCGACAATTGATAGTGGTTGTCCAAAATCGATGTCGCTAATGTTACTTCCGGTAACTACGTATGTTTTTGTTTTTGTGGTAAATGTGGAGTAAATGTGGTTTTATCTTTCAGGTTAATTCTCGTTGAGTTCATTTAAACAAGAGATGTCATTCTCGTACACAAAATATTAAGATAACTGGCCTGTTCCAGTGTGCATCATTTTGCGGTATAATGTGCAATTATTAAGTACAATATATGTTATTTGTTGTAATGTTTTTTATTCGTTTAGTTGTTAAACGACAGAAAGGGGTTAAGGAAATTTACTTTCTGTTGCAAAACGCTCGTCTATAGCATCACATTTAAATGCTCATGATACTATGTATAAATAATCTATTCCTTACTGATATTATGAACTTTCGATTTTTGTTCGATAGTAAATCGAAATGCTTGGTCCGATTCGATTCGATTATCGATAGCAAATGGAGTCCGATTTTCAACCACTATGTGTCAGTAAGTAAGATTTTATCGGTTGTACACAGCAATGTCAATTTTATGTAAGTTTTTGACAATGTTCTTTATATCTGGCAATCGTATCATCTGCTTAGTCCCTTGAATTCAATAAAATGTAACGGTGATTTTTAAAGTCTACTGGCATGTATTTTACATACATGACATGCTTTAACTAAACACAGAACTTAATAGATTTAAAGTGAGGGACAGCACTAAGTTTTCTTGCTACCGGATGTGTGTTTCCGGTCATGTGACCAGTGCTGGAAAAACCCATCTTCAATAACCCATGTAAGATGAGTCGCGCACAACAAAGCGCCACTTCTTATTTCATTTTCTTATTTCATCGGCAAGCCTCGTTACCGGCCTACGCACGTGCCCTCGGGTCGGGATTTTTCTATCCGTACCGGAAACACATGATAGATACTTATAATCTTTGCATAATAAAAAAACATTGCTGGTCGAGAGAAAACACTGTGTTGAAGTTAGTGATTCTAACAGCCATATTCAATTTGGTCAAATCAGTTGTTCTCAAAACGGTAGTAAATTGATCATGGTATGGGTACAGTCCCTTATAACAATTTGTATTCGTACTGATATGAACCGATGTTAGATTTTATATTGTAATTGTTGCATTTTAAAGCGTATTTACGCCATCTTTGAAAGTAGGAAGTTTCATGTCAACTTGAATTTTGCAAATAGAATTTTATGTTCCCTGCGTGGTGTGTTCACTCTTTTTGAATGTAGAATGGTCAAATATTTATGATTAAAAACATTGATCTTGCAGGGATGTGATTTGTCCGCGGATTCGCGGAATTCCGCGGATCTAATGTCCCCAGAGACCCCACTCCTTCCCCCCCCCCCAAAAAAAAACCTGAAAAAAATATTTGGTTGCTTTCAGTTGTTTAAGTTAATATTCCAGTTTGCTTCAAATTTAAAGTCAGGAGAGCCCTCAAAAGAGCTTCTAAAAATCCATTTTTTCTTCTACAGTAGTGCACTTTTGACCCAAAGAGCGCCCCTTAAACCCATGGCCGAAAATGTTTCAGCCCTCCAGCTGCTAGGTCAATCACATCCCAGTCTTGATAAATGAAATAGTTTAACCTTAACTCTGAAGATAAGATTGAACTTCTTACCCTTTTATAAGACCAATTTATTGGTGATATAATGATAGGTCTGGTTTTCCCTAAAATAATTGTGAGAAATGTTTAAATTATATTTTGACAGCATCAACACTGATTGTGTCAAAGGTAGCTAAAAACCAAAATAAATTCTGAAGAGAAACTGGGCTTGCCTCCCTTGTTAAAATTTAGTTTGTTTAATTTAATTATGAAGATAATAGTATGAAGCTTGGTGATCTTTTTGTCGGTATTATGTTCTTTTCACAACAAAAGTGTAGGTTAGTAAATTAGAAAATTGGCACGATGTTGCGCGAGAGTGTGGTCTTGTGTTGTGGTGGAAACCGGAGTATCTGGAGAAACCCCACTTGTCCGCAGCTTGGTGCCCACAAACCAATCTCACATGTGTTCAGCCTGGGAATCGAACCTGGGTAGCCTTGGTGAGAAGCGAGTGCGCTAACCACCACGCTAACCGGACAACCCCTATCATTTATTGATGAAGCTATTTTGATGCATGTGTGTTCTGTTTGTGGGGTTTGTATGATTGTGTCTCATGTTCAATGTCTTTTGGATCCTTGACCGTCGGCTTTAATGCAGGGTTAATATTTGAATTTTACGCCATGGCGCGGTGTCCTACGTCCATCTGTTAACAATTTCTTATGAACACAAAATAGTCCTCAGTTTTGTAGTCATTTCTGTAGTTTTTCATATAAATATTGATAGAATCTCAAACAATCCTTTACAGTAATTCGATATCTATGAGAGCTTGTTTCCTTTTTAAATCCGCCAGATCTGCCTAAGCATAATTAGATAATGGCCCTTGAAGGCAAAATTGTACTCTTAATTTAAGGGAGACAACTTTGTATAGAGAGTTGTGTATTATTTTAGCATTTCTCTCCCTTCATCAAAACCATGGCTCATTGATTGCAACCCATTTAGGGTACAGTACACATATAGGATAAAAAAAAATACCATAAATGTAATTTTAGTTGAACATAGGCGCTAATGGGCGTTTTGTTCTACAGCTGCTACTGGGCTGTTCCTTGTAGTTTTCAATATATTAATGATCAAATTCTTGTATTAAAATATCATAAACACAGTTTTAACCCCAAATGAATATAAAATTATGTTTTTTATAATTTCTTTCTTTTTTGTTTAACAGTGCAAATCATGCAAAATATAACCATCTTTCTATAATAAACAAATGAAAATGTATCATGTTAACAAAACATCTTTATTTTTCCTTATCTTATTTCCAAAAATAATCTTGCACACATTATAAATACTTCTTTATATATATGTTAAAGCTGCATTCTCACAGATTGAATATTTTAACAACTTTTTTAATTACTTTTTGTCTTGGAACGAGCGAATTTATGCGAAAATGCATGGAAGCCAGTGATATAAGACTGCTTATGCATTTTTCTTAAACCGTTAGTAACGCTTTAATCCATAAAACATTAATTTTCAAACTGCAATATAAATATCTGCGATCTCATCTTTTGTCAGAAGTCTTATACCACTGGTTTGCAGATATTTACGCAAAAAGTGGCTCATTCCAAGACAAAAAATAAAAAAGTTGTCAAAATGGTAAATCTGTGAGAGTGCAGCTTTTAATTTTTATGAAATGTTTCAATGTTTACAGTATGGTTCAAAATGTAATGTATGAAAATAATTATACATTTTATATACACAATATTTATTTACAACTTGACATATACATTGTACTGGTGGAAAAAAATACTTGCTACCTGCTTCACATACACATTTTTTTCTAATGAGTTCTTACGGTCAGCTCAAATTTAGGGATCCTTACAATATGGCCACTTTTACGACCGATTTAAGAGTTGTGTTATGAGGTATAACAAGCTATATACAGTTAATTTTGGATTATTACGAGTTATTACAAGTATTCGTGGTAAGAATCCATGATTTGGGTTGTCACAGATAACGACAAGCAACATATGGGTGTTTTACAAGCTTTTTACGAATAGTATATTGCAGAATGTTACTATTCATCGAAGCTTTTACATGTTATAACGTCCTGTTTTACGTGTTGGTACAAATAGTTACGAGTTAGTCCATAAAGAAATTGTAAACTAATCATATGAAATTGTAAAAAATGATTGTTACATTTATGGGTTCTTACGAGCAGATTACTGATAGTTATGTGTTGTTGTGAGCGATTTACAATACTTGCGAATTGTTATGAGTTATTAAAGGTAAAGTCAATTTGTGGACAATCGTTAGAAGATTTTTGAATTGGCAAATAATTGCCTCACCTTTCACAGATCTTGATGAGTGTCTGTGAGTTGTTGCAAGTTATTAACGGATACCAGCGAGTTATTTAAGGATGCGTGCAATTGACTACGAGTTGGTGATCTGAATGGACTCCTAACAAATATTTGTGTATATGGAGCGGGTGTTAAATGTCAACATACCGCGTATATTCGATAATAAAGTTTCGTTATTCATCAGTTTACACATCAATAGACAAGTTAGACATCTTAAAGGAGTTTATCCTTATAATATATTACATAATTGAATCAATTAAAACATTTTAAACAAATTTTTGCAAAGATGAAGTTTGTGATAGAGGCCCTTGAATGATAAACAGGCCCCAATTTCTCAAAGCTTCTTAAAGCTGCACTCTCACAGATATACCATTTTTACAATTTTTGTCTTGGAAAGAACAAATATTCGCGTAAATATCTGTAAACCAATGATAAAAGATTGCTGATAAAAGATCAGATCGCAGATTTTCATATTTCCGTTCGAAAATGTTTTATGGCTTAAACCATTAATTACTAGCGGTTATAAAGAAAAATGCATAAAACATCAATTTTTGAACTTAAATATAAAAATCTGCAATCTAATTTTTTGTCAGCAGTCTTATATAACTAGTTTCTATGGATTTTCGAAAAAATTGGCTCTTTCCAAAACAAAAAATTAAAAAGTTGTCAAAACTTTTAACTTAACAGAATAAGCGTATTTTAATAAGCCAAAATACATACTTAAATTTGATTTTCATAATTTTAAACAAGTTTTTTGTGATGATCATAGAGTTTATCACTATCTTAAGTCTAAAAGACCTTTTAATATAATACAAATTATATAAACAAAACAATAGCGAGCTTAGAGATTAAAGGGACTAATATAATACACCAGATTGGCACCAAAAAGTTTTTTTCTGTAACGAATCTTAGGACAATTATTTAATAAAATGTTTTACTCTTTAATATCATAATTGTAAGAAAAATATACCAAAATGTAAAAAAAAAGAGAGTAGGAGACCGGGTTCGAACCGGTGTCACCAAAATTTCAGTCCAGTGTTGTATCCACTGTGCTACAAAGGCTTGATTACCCTAAACAGTTGGAATATTTAAGCTATATACCTAACTTGGTAATATCATGTGATAACATTGTATAGCCAATCAAGCATAAGAATGAATTCTACTAGGTATACATACCTAGTAATAATTTTTAATGGAAAAATATGAAAAATCTGCGAAAAATAAATTAATTGTAAACTATGTGGTACTTCAGTTAGTTAGTTTCAATGCATTGTACACATTGATACCAAGTTTATGTCAGTTTTCAACAATTTTTTTTTCGCTATTTCATCATAGGGTGTATAGCCCCTTTAATCATGTTATAAGGGATTTAAGAAGTTTCGAGAAATTGGGGCCGGTCTCAGCTTCATGCTTTCTTGATACACTGAGATTCAACAATATAAGGCAAACCAGAATGTATAACTCTACATTATCGCTCCAAAAATAATACATGCTCAAATCACATCAACAAAATAAACAACCAAATTTTGTACAACACAAAAATCACATAATAAAGCAAGAGGGCCGCAGATTGAAGGCCAATGCTCGTCTGTTTTATTGTTGCTGTTTTTCAGTTTATTGGCCTTGCTGTGTATAATTGTCTTGGTCAACATGTGTACCAAGTTTCATTTAAATATCTTAATTACTTATTTTTTGAGTAAAAGTCCTAAATATTTAAAATCAATAAGATCAACATTTGTGTACCTCAACGCCAACGACACTAATTCTATGACAATACCTTGACTTTTTTCATTGAAAAAAGACAGAGGAACTTAACTGAGATCATAATACAGAATAAGAGGTCTGTAACCATGGTTACCGCTTCACTATATAATTGTTCACAACTAACTATTTTAAAGTTTCAAAATCTAATGCCATTATTTTGTACGAAACTTAATCTAACAATTAAGTAATGGCTGGCAACCATGGTTACCGCTTTGCTATATAATTGTGAACAACTTTCTATTTTAAAGTTCTAAAATGTAATGCCATTATTTTGTACAAAACTAAATCTAACAATTAAGTAATGGCCGGTAACCATGTTTACCGCTTTGCTATATAATTGTTAGCAACTAACTATTTTAAAGTTTCAAAATCTAATGCCATTATTTTATACAAAACTAAATCTAAACAATTAAGCAATGGCTGGTAACCATGGTAACTGCTTCGCTATATAATTGTTCGCAACAAACTATTTTAAAGTTTCAAGAATTAATGCCATTATTTTATACAAAACTAATTCAAAACAATCAAGATATGTGCACAAATATGAAAGACAAATAACAACCATGATACGTTTTTTACAGCTACCAAACAACTGCAAAACGACATTTCCATTACAAATCTTCCTTCTTAGTTACAATACTATCAAATTTGGAGATATCTAAATCTTCTTGCTCTGTCTGGATATCACTATCTATGGAATAGGGCACATTGAAGGATATATGTGGGCAGTCATCTATATTCTGACAAAACAGTTTTTCCAATGTAGCGGATTTCACCAGATCAAAACCAACATCGCCCCCAAAAGTTGATGGTTTCCAATGCTGTTTTGAGCATATCGGAGCCGACATAAGTCCCTTCACAGAAAACGGCCCTCCTAGCTCAATGATTGTCGAACCAAATATGGCGTTTGGACGAGTTTTCTCAGCGACTAAGCCGACGTAGAACTCCACAGCGTCTATTTCTCCGCCATACAATTCTGAAAGCTGATGAGCTATCTCTGTCTCACCTAAAGAAAAAACAGCAACAAAAATTTGAGCGTTAGTTTAAAAATATTAAACACATTGTTTTGACATCATCATTTACTTAAATTTTGGGAAATGAGAAAAGATTCCCACTGGTATTTTTTTTATTTTCATTGAAATCATGTTAATTTAATAGTGAATCTTCTCATAATAGTGAAAGTGATGAGAGTGTTGGTGTTGATGATGATGACGATGATGATGATGATGACGACGATGATGACAACAATGACCCCGATAACAATGATGATGATGATGATGATGATGATGATGATGATGATGATAGTTATGACGATGATATTGACGATGTTGATGATTGACAACGACAGCAATGATGACAACAATGTTGCAAATGATTATGATGCCTATTAATTACTTATACCCTAAGCAACTAACCTGTCAAATCCTCAAAAGTTTTATACGGCAGAAGCCCAAATCTTTTCCTATACTGATTGAAGGATTGGTATCGCAACGTGCGGCCATGTTGAATTGTCTGCTTGGCCACGGGTAGCGTGAACTCATTGTGGTTATTAGTTGTGAACTGAAAAATTAAATAAAAAAAATAAATATTAATTTAGTGGTCGACATTTTCCCAATGAAAAGGCAGTGTAGATTGTGTGTTTGGCCACGTGTAATGTGAACTCATTGTGGTTATTGGTTGTGAATTTTAAAAAAAAATATAAAAAAAAGTGGCTAGTATCGCAGCTTAGAGCCATGTTGAATTGTCTGCTTGGCTACGGGTAATGTTAACTCATTGTGGTTATTGGTTGTGAACTGAAAAATAATAATAAAAAATAAAATAAAAATAATTTAGTGGTCGACATTATATTTTTTTCCCAATAAAAAGGCAGCGTAGAATTGTCTGTTTGGCCACGTGTAATGTGAAGTTCACACCACACGTGGCCAAACAGACAATTCTACACTGCCTTTTGTGAACTCATTGTGGTTATAGGTAATGAACAAAAAAAAAAGTAAAAAAATAGTGGCTGGTATCGCTGTGTTCGGCCATGTTGAATTGTCTGCTTGCCTACGGGTAATGTTAACTCATTGTGGTTATTGGTTGTGATTTTTAAACAAAAATATATAAAAAAAAAATTATATTTAATTGTCAACATTATATTTTGTCAAATGAAAAGGCAGTTAAAAATTTCTCAAATTTTCCAATAGATTTATTTCAGTAAACAAGCAGTATGCGACGCTGAAGTCACATCAAGCCAGGGGCGTAGCTTGACGAAAATATATGTGTAGGCCACTTTTTAAAGTACTGACCATATGAAACTTTCGATAAATAATATACGAAACATTAATGTCGCGTGAAAATGAATTTTAGAGCATAGGAAAACGATATATTTGAATATTTGAAATACCCGGTTTCCGATATATTAAAGCACATTTGTCGGAATTTCATATTTTAGACCATTTTCCCTTCCAACCTCCCTATGCCTTCAGTTTTTATTGCAGATTTGGCATTTTTATTTTTTCGTTTTTTCTGAAAAATGTGTAGGCCGCGGCCTACACGGCCTATAGGAAGCTACGCCCCTGCATCAAGCCATTTATTTTTGAAACTACATACTAACAATCTTGAACCATTATGATGCAGCAGCTCTATTATTTTTTTATTTTTTTTTAGAAAATGAAATTGTCTTTGTCATTTGTATAGTTAAATTAAATGAAGAGCCAATAATATTTGTTAGATATGTATGCTTTGGGGTTTTTATTAAGGCCTAAAAAAAATAATTGTTTGGTTAGGGTTACATCCTTTTCAAAAATAGGTAGGGTAGGTAGGCTTTTTATTTTTTTTTTATTTTTTTTTTTTATTAGGCTTTATATAAGAATATCATTTTCATCATTGGAGAATGGTGTTAAAGCTATCTTCTGTATAAACGTTTAAGGTTTAAACTACATATTGAAAAGCAATTAAAAAAAAACGAAAAAAAAATTATTATTATTTTTTTTTTTTTTTAGTTTTTCATTTTTTTTTTTCAAACTGACTATAAAAACGGTAGGGTCGGCGCCTATTCCGTAGGTAGGGTCGGGTAACCCGAACCAAATGTATTTTTTTAAGGCCTAATTAAGAGTTTGAAGATATAATAAAAAATCTCTTTTATTTGTGAATTATAAACAAATAAAGGTGTAAGGCTTAAACTTCGAAAATTCAATTTTAATTATGAGACTGATCCATTTAGAGTATAATTTTATACACAAGTAAAAAAATGTTAAGACTATCTTTTATTTTTCTTTAATATTACAGTAGTTTTTTTTTCTCCATATAGGACACATGATGTTATCTTTTTGTGAAAAATTGAAAACAGCTTCATGTCTGCATTAAAGAGTATTTTTTAATTCACCGTTGTAAGTGTGCACCCGGTATATATGTCTTTTAGCTTATCAAAAGAATTAATCAGAAAAAATATGAACAAATTAGTAATAACTTGTTGTCATTAAAAGCTCTCTCCATAAGAATGACATCTTTGTGACAGCTAATGTTAATATATTATGTTTGCCTGAAGAAAATAATTTAGAAGCAAGTAACCATGAAATGTTTCTGCGTGTGGTAGGATATTTGAGCTTCTATATCATAAAATTTTACAATTGATATTTCGCAAAAAAATATTCCCTATTGGATATGATTAAAATTATGACCAGCATTGTCATTACACCACATTAACTTTTTCAAAAAAAAATTCTGCTTTCCTAAATAGTATTTAGAGTTTTTATATGATTTTCTAATAATTTACCCCCTGCATATAATATATCCTAGCAAACTGTTTATCCCAGTGTATTATCTATCCTAGTGTGTGTGTTCCATCCTAGCATATATTATATATCCTATTATATATTATAACATCTGATATATCCTAGCATATTATATATCCCAGCTTTAATATATCCTAGCATATTTACATTATAACATCTGATATATCCTAGCATATTATATATCCCAGCTTTAATTATACATTATAACATCTGATATATCCTAGCATATTATATATCCCAGCTTTAATATATCCTAGCATATTATACATTATAACATCTGATATATCCTAGCATATTATATATCCCAGCTTTAATATATCCTAGCATATTTACATTATAACATCTGATATATCCTAGCATATTATATATTATAACATCTGATATATCCTAGCATATTATATATCCCAGCTTTAATATATCCTAGCATATAATACATTATAACATCTGATATATCCTTGCATATTATATATCCCAGCTTTAATATATCCTAGCATATTATACATTATAACATCTGATATATCCTAGCATATAATATCTCCCAGCTTTAATATATCCTAGCATATTATATATTATAACATCTGATATATCCTAGCATATAATATATCCCAGCTTTAATATATCCTAGCATATTATATATCCAAGCATATGATCTTTCCTTGTAAATCATATATCACAGCATTTGATATATCCTAATGTTTAATATATCATAACATATGATCTGCCATAGGTTATCATATATCCTAGCATATTATCTTTTCAAGCATATGATTTATCCTAGCATATCATCTATCCTAGCATATTATATATACTATTATATTATTTATCACAGCGTATGATATTTCGTAACCTATTATATATCCTAGCATATTATCTTTCCTAGCATACTATCTATCCTAGCATATTATTTATCCTGAGCATTTTATTTATCACAGGGTATGATATTTCTTAACATATTATATACCCTGAGCATTCTATTTATCACAGGGTATGATATTTCTTAACATATTATATATCCTAGCATCTTAAAGACAGTAAATGATATGGCTACACAAATTAAGACCAACAAATATTTCAGATTCAATATTTCTATCCATAAACTAAATAGAAGGCTTAAATTACTGGATTAAAAAAGACAAAAAAATACTTACAGCCCCAGCTCTTTCGTTGACCAATCCATTGACGAAATCTCGCATTCCGTGTTTTACAACGATATCGGGACGGAAAAGGAAATCCTTTACACCATAAGTAGTTCCTGATATGTTGAAAGTCTCCGGCATTATTGGATGCCAGTGATACATGTGGTTGAATTCGGCAGTAATTCGGTTTGAATACTGATGAGATTCCCCGAAAAGTAGTTCCGGTTTGAACTTTAGTTGGTAATGGTAGTTGCTTAAATGTTGGACGTAATCTTCGATAGTGATTTTGATGGTTTCACCTGCAGAAAAAAATTGTTATAAGTTTGCTTTAAAATTAGAAGATTAAATCCTATTTTCAACTCTTCATTGATGTTCTGGCCTTTAAGTCAACAGTTGCATTTACACAGTTATATTAATATTAATATATGTTAATTAACAAAAGCAATAAACAAATGATCAGTAGTATCATTAGTATTTGCGCTCAGCCTGAATAAATAACATTTCTATATAATTAACACAAATCACAATTGTTAACTAATATACAAATAGGCAAAATATTCTTAAAATTATTGGAAATTAAAAATTTAATTCAAATTCATTCAAACTTACCAAGAATGACTAGTTTTCCTGTCTGGAACAATTGTTCGTCGTCCCACTCAGGGTGCTCCCCCTTGAGGACGTCACAGACCCGGTTATGTTCCCGCATCCAAATTGTCGCGTACATGAACAGACCCGGGAGGAGCCCAAAGTCTTTGTGGCCAAGGGCAAAACGGATTTCCTGCGGAACATTTGGTGGGTACGACATAGGAACGTCAGCGTCTTTTAAATGAAGTGGCCAAGTTTCACCATTTATTGTCTGAAAAAGTTGATAGTATATTACTAAATAATACTAAAAACGTAAACTTTACTTGATAAGTTGATATAATAAACAAACTAGAACTCCGCGAGTCGGATGTGTCGCCTGACGAATTATTTACTGTCGACATTATAGCTGTTAGATAGGCATTTTATTCATTTATAGACAATGATGTTGCCATTTAACTTTCAAGTGAAGCTTCCTGTCAAGTTTCATTGAATTTGGCCAGGTAGTTTCAGAGGAGATGTTCTTTAAGCAATTGTTGACAGACGGACAACGGACAAAGACCAATCACAATAGCTCACCTTGAGCACTTCGTGCTCTGGTGAGCTAAAAAAAGTGTGCAAGGTAAAGTTAAACATGAAAATTAACAAAGGGCAATGACTCTAATATGGAAGCAAGAGATACAGTTTTTGTGCACTGCAATTCCCTTCAATAAGATCTATCTATCTATAAAGTTTCGAGTTGATAACTCTTATAGTTTTCGAGAAATGCCCCGGACAAAATTTAAGCTTGAAAATTAACAAAGGGCAATAACTCTAAACATATAGATGCAAGAGTTACGGTTTTTGTGCACTGCACTTTCCCTCAATCAGATATACCTATGGAATAAGTTTCAGGTTGATACCTCCTATAGTTTACGAGATATGCCACGGACAAAACCTAAGCATGAAAATTAACAAAGGGCAATAACTCTAAAAATATGGCATCAAGAGTTACGGTTCTTGTGCACTGCACTTGCCCTCAATGAGATCTATCTAGCTATGAAGTTTCAAGATGATACCTCTTATATTCTTCAAGATATGCCCCGGACAAAACTTTAAGCATGAAAATTAACAAAGGGCAATGACTTTAAAACTAAGAAAGCAAGAGTTACTGTTATTGTGCACTGCACTTGCCCTCCATGAGATCTATCTACATATGAAGTTTCAAGTTGATAACTCTTATATTCTACAAGATATGCCCCGGACAAAACTTTAAGCATGAAAATTAACAAAGGGCAATAACTTTAAAACTAAGAAAGCAAGAGTTACCGTTATTGTGCACTGCACTTGCCCTCCATGAGATCTATCTACATATGAAGTTTCAAGTTGATAACTCTTATATTCTACAAGATATGCCCCGGACAAAACTTTAAGCATGAAAAATAACAAAGGGCAATAACTCTAAAATATGGTAGCAAGAGTAACAGTTCTTGTGCACTGCACTTGCCCTCAATTAGATCTATCTAAATATGAAATTTCAAGTTGATACCACTAATGGTTTAGGAGATATACCACGGACAAGCGAAAATGGGACGCGGACGCCGCCGCCGCCGACAAAAGTAACCCCTATGTCGTCTTTTCAGGCGACACAAAAATTATTTGTTTTTTACCTATATGCTGATTCTAAACTTAAAAAAATAATCTCTGATATACATGTGTTCTAAAAAAAAGTCAAAATGACATTAAAATGGAAATTAGACACAAAACAAAATTTTGATTTTAATAAATATGTAGTGATTGTTTTTGAAACGATGGCAAGCATGGGTATAATTTTTTGATCATCATTGGATGATATTGATAGTTGTTGCTGATGATGATGATACAGTTATTGTTGGACATGATTATCATCAATTAAAAGTTTCTGCTGTTGCTAAATGATGCTAATGCTAATCCTGCTGAGGATGATGGTGATGATGATGATGAGTGGAAAGGCTGCTGCTGCTGCCACTGTTGCTGATTGTGGTGCTGATTGTGGTGGTGATGATGATGATGATGATGATGATGATGATGATGATGATGATGATGATGATGATGATGATGATGATGATATGATGATGATGATGATGATGATGATGATGATGATGATGATGATGATGATGATGATGATGATGATGATGATGATGATATGATGATGATGATATGATGATGATGATGATGATGATGATGATGATGATGATGATGATGATGATGATGATGATGATGATGGTGACGACGATGATGTCGACGATAACAATAGCTGTAATAATACCTGCATTCTCAACTTTCCGTCTTCAAAACTTCTTAACGTATTCTCAACCTGTTTATCTTTACCATACACGTGCGAAACATCCACCTGCAAATAAATGATCAATTAAATTAAAAAAGTACAAGATGGGAAAATTTGCGATCTGATTTTTTGTCAGCAGTCTTACATTACTGGTTTCCATGCATTTTCGCATAAATTGGCTAGTTCCAAGACAAAAAATAAAAAAAGTTGTCAAAACGCTCAATCTGTGAAAGTAGAGCTTTATGGATAAAGTCATATCGATGGCTTCAAGTCAAAACACAGAAAGTAAAAAGGTTTCAGTAGCAACATTGTTCATGTATTTTCTTGGTTATTTGATCACTTACAGTTTAAAAAAATCTGACCATCAAGCACACTGTGTGGCCAGTAGCTCGGCAAGCCTCGTTACCGGCTTCTACATGTGCCCTTGGGTCGGATCCCCCCCCCCCGCATACATGAGAATGAAACTTATTCTTACCCCGTGTCCACCCCACTGAAAACCTGGCCCTCGTTTAAAGTCTGTCTTGAAGAACTGATGCGTAAAATGCTGTGCGAAGAACGTAAACATAGCATTAGATCCGATGGGTCCAGGTTTGAAATGAGTTCTCCTCATAAGTCTTTCCACAATAACACCTGCGTCGGGTAGCTCCTTCGGACCTTTAAATGGATAATGTGAACATTGGGACGATTGTATTTTATAAGTTAACAAAAATGTGAACAGCATCGTTGTTAACTTTAAAAGGTTGAGCTCATATCTTTGAATAAAACAAGAAAATGTGTCAAATCTTGTTGACATACCGGTACTTTAAAGAACAAAAGCATCCATTGAAATTCAATAGCAAAAAAGATTATTACATTGGAGCGATTGTACTGTTAAAGTTAACAACTTTGTTTACAGCATTGTTGTTAACTTAAAAAGGTTGTGCTTATATGTTTGAATGAAATGAGAACAGCTGAAACAAATGTGTCAAATCTAGTTGGAAATAATGCTCTAACCACAAGAGCATCCATTGAAATTACAGAGCAATTATGATTTGAATTTTGACAACACAGATTTTTACATCATTGTTAACTAAAACAAAGTTCTAAACATTATTGGCCACTCTGATGTTTCAATATGATTTTCAAAAACATTGCAAAACCTTAACAATTAATATTTACTGATAATTATAAATTATAATAGTTTGATCATTTTCAACTAAATGTAATAATATACCGGCCAGTATTGAAGCTGAACTGACAGAATATTGACTTAAACTGACTTACCTAAAGTTTTGATGTCAAAGCATGGTAATGTTCCTTACACAAATGTATTAAATAAAATCTAAGAGAACTAAAAAAATATATATAAAAAATTGATCTATAAAAAACTTGAGTAAAATTTCTTATTAAGGCCTAAAAAAAAAATGTTTGGTTAGGGTTACATCCTTTTCAAAAATAGGTAGGGTAAGTAGGCTTTTTTTTTTTTTTTTTTTTTTTTTTATTAGGCTTTATACAAGAATGTCATTTTCATCATTGGAGAATGGTGTTAAAGTCATCTTCTATATAAGCAATTAAGGTTTTAAACTACATATTGAAAAGTTTTTCTTTCTTTTTTCAAACTGACTATAAAAACGTTAGGGTCGGCGCCTATTCCGTAGGTAGGGTCGGGTAACCCGAACCAGATGTATTTTTTTTTAGGCCTAATCAAAAACATGTCAATTACCAACAACCCCAAGTGGGGTAGGACAGTCTTTAGGGACTGGCGGGAGGGCTCGTGCAAAGTATGATCGGTTACTGAAAGCCTCGTAGGTCACGTAATCGTGTTCCGATGTGTACAATGGCGGAGAATCAATCATGGACCCTCGCACTGAAAATAAAATAATTTTGTCAGATTTCTATATTTTATTGATTTTTTTATGTTAAATATTACCTATGCATTTAATTTTTAAAATCATTTAAAGGCTCCTGTTTAGACAAAAACCTAAGAACATCATCCTTCAGATGCCTGGGCCGATATTTGATCATAAAACATCTTAAGTTAATTTCCTAAGTTAAATATCTTAATTACTGGTCATATGATATAATAATTTAATTATATCTAAAATCTTTTATTTTCAATAATTATATGTAATATACATACTTTTATTTAAAAAAGAAAGAATAAAACTTTTTTTCTTTTTTTTTAATTTGACATTGAAAAGTTTAAGAAATTGACATACGTTAAGAAGTGACTCAAGATGTTTCATGATTACAGCCCCAAACAATAGAACATTCAAGAGCAATTGTTAAACAAAGTGAATATGAAGTTCCTGGCAACTTTCTAACTTAAGTCAATTTCCTAAGCTAAGTATCTCTCTGAACATAGGATACAATAACTTAAAAGTATGAAAATCTTAAATACTTTATTCTATTGAATATAGATACTTTATACTATACTAATACTACTATATTTAAAAAAAATCTTTTCATTTGCTTATAACAAGTTAAAGAAATCAACTTAAGTTAAAAAATGACTTACAGCTGCACTCTCAAATTTCAACATTTTTTTATTTATTTTTTGTCGCAAAATCAGCTGATTTTTCCATCAATGCCTTGAATTCAGTCCCAACTCACAATAGAACAGATCTCAATTGTTCCCAAAAAGGCCCAAAATTTCATCATTAATATTGAAAACTTCGATCTTGCCTTTAGTCATCACTGGTTTCCAGACATTCAAACAAAAATTGTCTCGTTCCAAGACAAAAAATTAAAAAAAGTTGTCAAAATGGTCAATCTGTGAGAGTGCAGCTTTAAGATGTTTTATTAATTAAATAATGGCCATTGACTCAGAGGCTAAAGTTACACTAATAGACCATCAATTTAACCAAGAAAAGTTGGACAGCGAGGCAATAATGATAATTAACCTTTGCTGTGTTTTATATTGCTATTTTATTTTATAGACAGACATGATTGTTAAAAATACGTAATAATAACTAGAGCTGTCACAGGAGTGACGAATACCCCCAAATGCCGCCTGGACACAGGAATGGCAAACCATTCCTTTGAAAAGAGGCCATAACTCCAAGGTTACTGCAGACTGCATCTTCTTTTATCATGCATGTCTTGTTTTATTTAAATCTGTTGAGTAATTTAGAAGTTACACTGCTGACAAGAAAAACTAGCCTTTCATGAGTTATCGTACGGAAACCGTTTTTCTATTTTTAGTAACAGTGACCTTGACCTTGGCCTCACCAGCCCCAATATCGAACTTGACCTGTATCTTCTGATGTTACACCTGTGTACCAAAAATTGTTCAAATCTGTCTAGCCTTTCATGAGTTATCGTCCAGAAACCGTTTTTCTATTTTTAGTAACAGTGACCTTGACCATGGCCCCACCAGCCCCAATATCGAACTTGACCTGTATCTTCTGATGTTACACCTGTGTACCAAAAATTGTTCAAATCTGTCAAGCCTTTCATGATTTATCATCCGGAAACCGTTTTTCTATTTTTAGTAACAGTGACCTTGACTTTGGCCCCACCAGCCCCAATATCGAACTTGACCTGCATCTTCTAATGTTACACCTGTGTACCAAAAATTGTTCAAATCTGTCAAGCCTTTCATGAGTTATCGTCCGGAAACCGTTTTTCTATTTTTAGTAACAGTGACCTTGACCTTGGCCCCACCAGCCCCAATATCGAACTTGACCTATATCTTCTGATGTTACACCTGTGTACCAAACTGTATCTTCTAATGTTACACCTGTGTACCCAAAATTGTTCAAATCTGTCTAGCCTTTCATGAGTTATCGTCTGGAAACCATGAAAACCGACAGACCGACCGACCGACCGACAGACCGACCGACAAGCTCACTCCTATATACCCCCTCAAACTTCGTTTGTGGGGGTATAATAATTGTATAACCATTAATGTAAAACAAATGTAATTGCCTTATTTAAATGAAATGATGACTTTCTTATGTTAAAATGAAACGTCATACTTAAATAAAATGATGACTTACTTATGTTAAATTGAAATATGTTTTATGTCAGAATAAATGTGTCAATTCTCCTTTGATTGATATATGTGGTTAAAGAAAATAAAATTATTAATATATATTTAAAGCTGCACTCTCACAGATTGAACATTTTGAAAACTTTTTTATTTTTTGTCTAATGGAGCGAGCAAATTTTTGCGAAAATCCATGGAAACAAGTTATATAAGACTGCTGACAAAAAAACAGATCGCAGATTTTTACATTTATGTTCAAAAATTGATGTTTTATGTATTTTTCTTAAACCGTTAATAACGGTTTAAACCATAAAACATTAATTTTCGAACAGAAATATGAACATCTACCATCTGATTTTTTGTCAGCAATCATATATCATTGGTTTGCAGATATTTACGCAAAAATTTGCTCTTTCCAAGACAAAAATTAAAAAGTTGTAAAAATCGTAAATCTGTGAGAGTGCAGCTTTAAAGGAAAAAAACATTAACAATTGGTACCAGAAGACTGACCTATACTTTGACAGATTAGGCTGAATGTTCATAACTTTGTTATATTGCTACTTCTTAGTTATTATTGTAATAACTAGTATGCATTATTTAACCTGATGATTTATGTTTTCGTCCAGTTTCATTTAATATTTACACATAATATTACAGTATTATTATCAAAGTGAATAAGACTCAGAGGTCGTTTGAACAGGCAGTCGTTCAGAAATCGACGGTTAGTTGAGGGCAAAGCTTAGTCCCAACCATTATTCCTGCTATTTTCATAGGCCTTAGCGGCAGTTAATCGATCTTACATTTGTTGTTTTCAAAAAACATCAACAAAAGAGGGCCATTTCCAATATGCAATCATGATGTTGATTGCCAGAGATAAAAGAGTAAATAAAATGCAGCCATGATGGCAATTTATTACCACTGTTTTGATTGGTTGCTGGTTTGAAACAAAGCCCAATCAAAATTGTCAAAACTCAATGGCTTCAGCTATGGTATCAAATTGTTTGAACAGGAAAATCTTTTTTTAGGCGTACAGGCTTAAACTTCAAACTTACTTGGACAGGCAGAAATTGAACAATTCTGGAAAGTCTTATTTTATTTGACATATTGTAATACATTCGTTTTGTAATCCAGTTGAAGTAACTCTAGCTTAAAATTTGTATTTACTGTTAACATGAATACCTCCGCTGCATACTGTTTTTCGCAGATGGGGTCAAATATATTTTTAAAAAGGTACTTTAATTTTGCTTCACAGATTGTTATAAGTTTGTTTTGTAATTCAATCTCTTGGTTAAAATTTGATTGAAATGTTAACATAGCAGATAACATTACACATATATACATTTCCATTTTCAAAATTATCTTCAGCTCCGCAAATATATTTATTCAAACACAGACAAAAAAACACATCTAAGGCTTACAAATTGCAAATTAGATTAACATCTTCGACCTCTTATATGCACGAAATGCACCAATGTTTTAAAACAGAAAGATAACATTAAGATCAAAATCCTCAGATAACTAAAAACATACAAACGTATCAAGAGATAATATACCATGACAAACATTTCAGTGCACGATATATGCACGCATCAATATTGCAATATTGATTGATCTATAGACATTAGATTTAATGAAATTCGATCAGATTTATTGTTGGCAATTTTTTTTCAAGCATTTTTCAAATGAGTTACATGTAGATTTAATGAAATTCGATCACAGATTTATTGTTGGCAATTTTTTTTTCAAGCATTTTTCTAATGAGTTACATATAGGTTTAATGAAATTCGATCACAGTTTTATTGTTGGCAAGATTTTTTCAAGCATTCATTGTTCCAAAGAGTCACATGAGCTTGCTATCCGCATTCAACACAATAGAGCTTATACAAAATCCCTGTCTGATGGTGATATTAATTTCGTACATTGTTTGAATTGATTAAAGGAAAAAATGTTTTTGAGGTATTCTGAAATCTTTTTGCGTCCACATTTCCGGATCTTATATAAATATATTTTTCTGGTGATTTGTTTCGAGTGATTTTGCCACTGCTGAATGTAGCTGATGTTATTTTATAAGTAGATATAGAATTTTCTATGTTTGAGTAAAACAAATTGCGTTTATAAGCAAAATTTGTGCACATTTGGATTAAAAGGCATTCAGCTGTGGGACACTGAAACATTTACATCGATTTAATTGAATATTAAATTTTACAAGAAAACGTTTAAGTTGAAAGTTTGCTAATTTTTTATTACATAAATTCATCACATAAATTATCAAATTTGTTTTCAGTTGTCTACAAAGAACAAATCGATATAATAAACACTTGAAAAACTTGCACATATACATGAATTCATGTAAATTGCTTTATATACATTGTTAAGGTCTGGGCCAGTATTCCATATTCATCTTATCCTTATCCTTAGATAAGCCTCAGTGATTCCATTCCACCTATATAACTGGTTACCATGGATTTTCGCAAAAATTAGCTTGTTCCAAGACAAAAAATAAAAAAGTTGTCAAAACGATCAATCTGTGCGAGTGCAGCTTTAATGAAGTATTTGATAATGTGCTCACTTATTTAAATATTATAAACAAGATGTTTCAAATCTTGTTAGAAATACAGCAGATCACGAGCGTATCGATGAAACTTCCATTACAGTAATGATTCAAAAGTTAACAAAGATGATGTTAACAATGTTGTTAACTTTAACAGTTTGTGTACAATCGGCCCATTGTGTTTGGTTTCCAGCACTAAAACTTAATTATGTACTGCAAGTAAATCATTTTCATGATTACATCTAACAGTGGTTTATGATCCAGTTAACGATTTTTGGGATCATTTTAGTTTGAAAATCTAGAGTATGCACAAAATCTAGGGTTTAAAGCTGCACTCTCACAGATAGAACGTTTTTACAACTTTTAATTTTTTGTCTTGGAACCAGGCAATTTTTGCGAAAATGCATGGAAGCCAGTTAGGGCTATTCCAGTTAAACATATATCCCACCCCAGGACGGCAAAATAAAGAAATTCTGTAGGGGGTAGGTCTTTTTCTTAATATGCTACTGTAGGGGGTGGTGATAAGTCCAATTTCGCTTCTATAGGGGGGCGTCATTTTCTTTTTTGCTTCTGACCGTATCTGCTCATTTATATTCACTGCCTGATGGTGAAATACCGTTTTTTTTTATCCATATAACATATTTTACCGAACGTCGTGTACAGAATTGGTTTGGATACAAATTTTCGCGATATTACGAGTCGGTTCAGCGGTACCGGAAATCAGAAGAAGTTGCGTCCCTTGACAACAAGATGGCGGAGGCGCCAGAATTTGTAAAGTCGTGGTCGAAGACCAACCTACAAAATTGGCTAGAAACCAATAGTTGCGCCGCATGTGTGGATACGTTTCGTGGTAAGTATACCAAATTGCAGTGTTCGACACTAACGGGGTCCCGGGATCCCGAGGACACCAGTTTTTCAGGAGGGACACCTGAACTTCGAAGTCTGGTATTCCGTCGGGACACTTAAATTTCTGACTGATAAACGCTAAATATCAATAAATAAGTAGCATTTAATTAATTTATTACCTAAATTCGGGCTCCCTAAATTTCTTGACAGCACATGTCAAAACAATATTATTAATTATCATTATCGGACTCATCAAAGCGAAAGTATAGCTGACTATTTGACTATAGTTACGTCATGAATCTATAAATAAACAGGTCATTTCACAGGCGCATGCAGGTTAACGCTTCCGTTTTGTTGTTTACATTTTAAACAAGGTCAGAGCTGACAGAGATTTATTATCGGTAAAATACTTATGTGGAATTGTTTTGCTTATAAATGTGTCAGAACCGCCCAAAAAGATGCCAACTCTGATGATACCTTTTATATAATATGATGCGATCTTTGAGTATTTACAGTAACATTTACCACACAAAAGAATTGCATCCTACATTCAGCATTCTTTGTTAATTGGCATTCAACTTATCAATATTCTTTGTTAATTTTAAAGACATATATTTTATGCCTTGATAAAAAATAATAGAAATAAAATTTGCAGGGTTTTATTCATTAATTCAATAAATTTATAAAATTTTATGACTTTTTGGCGCGAAAATTAACATGTATACACAATTTTTGGTCGTCTGCTCTTCCAGTATGCACTACAACTGTTGGGCACTCTGATTGATTTATCAACAGCTCTACTAAATATTGATTGGAGTTTTCACAAGCCAGATGTAATATTCCTACAGTTTCTTAATGAAAAGCACCGACCTTTGACAAGACCCTGAACCATGATGTATTTTATGCGTATTTTCCAAAAATCTAAAAATAGTAACAACATCAAGTTTTTGTTTACATTGTATCCATCTCTGTTTTTGACTGAAAACAAAAGGGACTTAGACATTCTCCCGCTTTTGAACCCAATCTACCAACTTAGAGACCAAAATATACCTCACTGCCATTCAGTGCTACTAACCTGTCATTACATGCTGCTGAAAACATGTATAATAATTATGGTGGTTTATACTTGCATTACAAATTGAAAAGTAAAAGGATGTTGAATTTAATATTAAAACAGGCTCAACAATGAAAAAATGTAAAAAGTGGAAGGGACTCCTAATTTCAGGAAGGGACACCTGATTTCAAATGTTGGTGTCCCTTCGGGATCCCTTGGAAAAATGGTTAGTGTCGACCCCTGAAATTGACAACAGTTGTCTAGAATTTTATTAGAAATCATAATTTGTACGTATTGCGTAAATGTTATAAATCCGAATGTTTCGTCCCCTTAACATTTTGACCACAAGGTATTTTTAGGTTGTATATAATTACATGGGTGAAAGTTTCAGCCTCATGTGGCTTAATATGCACTTATAGCAACATATGAAGAAACAAGAGAACCGTGGTGTGTAGGTTATAGTCCATATAATGGAAAATAACCAAATTTATTAATGGAAAATAACAAAATTTATTACAAGCAAAGCCCAGTAATAAGTTTTGTTATTTTCCATTACATGAGCTGTAACCGACTTAAGTTCACCCTAGTTTCTAAGCCAATCATCGAACAAGGCCGTATACAGCGTGCCCATTGGCTGCTCGAAGTTCATTTGGCGCGCGCCATGTCTGTTGACCTAGTTATAATAATTAACCTATTGGGTGCAGATGTGATCTTATATGAAACCTATTCGAGCAAAGATTTGAAAATCTCTGGGTGATGATTGGCTTAGAAACTAGGGTGAGCTATAAGGTCCTATATAGCTCACCTGATCAAAGAGTTACAAAAGAGTAATTGCAAATAATCTTTGCATATAGACGTATAAAAAAATAAACTTCTCAAGGGGGTCCGAATTTGCTCAGAAAATATTCTAAAGGGGGTTCTTTTCTCATCAAATAAACTTCTGAAGGGGGATGGTCCATTTTGAAAGTGCCTTCCTGGGGTGGGACATATGTTTTACTGGAATAGCCCTTATATAAAACTGCTGACAAAAATTTAAATTGTAGATTCTTATATTCAAGTTCAAAAATTGATGTTTTATGCATTTTTTTTAACCCGTTAGTAACGGTTTAAGAAACATTAATTTTTGAACGGAAATATAAAAATCTGCGATCTGATCTTTTGTCAGCAATCTTTTATCAATGGTTTGCAGATATTTGCGCAAAAATTTGCTCTTTCCAAGACAAAAAATAAAAAAGTTGTAAAAACAGTAAATCTGTGAGAGTGCAGCTTTAAGCTAAAGAGTTCTGGAAGGGTGCTGTAGCCTGCCCATTTTTGGTAACATCCTTCAGTCTTTATAGTAACCAGCATGTCTCCCTTATGCCTTCTTAGAATTTAATGCTTTAGATCATCAAATACAGGGGCAGTTCAAGAATTCAAATTCAGAGGGGGTGTAAGCTTTTGAATTGCGCCCCTCCATAACTTAGAACAGAAATTTATTTCGTTTAAAGTGTTGGCAGGGGGATTTGGGGATGCTCCCTCAAGAATAATTTAACAATTTATAGTCCGAAATGGTGCATTTTTATAACTTCACCCTCCCCCCCCACCTGAATCTGCTGGTTAAATATATCCTTTGTTTTATGTAGAGGCTTATAGTATGATCATCATAATATACATGCAAACTGTCTATATCTGGCAGTTGAAGCCAAAAACTACTTCAATAAAACACATTTCTAACATTTTTGTCAAATTTATAATATTACAGCCTTAACCAATGTTCCTTTAATTTACCATTAGCACCCTGTCCTTTTTCTGCAACACCCTGCCTTTTTTTATAACCTTGCTGAAACCCTTCATTTTCGTGTTTTATATTAAACACAATATACTCACGTAGGTAGATCTTTTTCATGATGGCATCTGAAAGCGGCGTTATCCAGTTGACAATTTTCCAAATCCAGGCATGTTTCTTCTCCGTCAGTAAGAGATGCTGCCACTCCGGATCAGGTTTAAGCATAGACGCCACTCGCTTCCAGAACGTTGCTGGAATATTCAAGAGTCAACTATTATATAGAATTAACTCCCCAGGTTTGGGCGGCACTATAGGCCCCCAATGAATGTCAAAAGAGGTTAGATTTTAGCACCCTGCTGAAGGAGCAAAACTGGGTTTTTAGAGGCCCATTTGAGGGCTTTCATTTAAAACAAACTGGATAAAAAAATAATAGCGATATTCAGGCGCTTAAACTTGGGAATTTTTGGCCCCGTTACTAGCTATTAATTGAAAACCTCATTTATTATGGCTAATATATATCTGTAAACAAATCATTGGCACTTTTTTTTCATTAAAGCTGCACTTTCACAGAAATACCTCTCTCTACAACTTTTTTAAAAAAATTCTTGAAAAGATCATTTTTTTGTGTAAATACCTGCAAACCAATGATAATACATTGCTGACAAAAGATTAGATCCCAGATTTTCATATATACATTCGAAAATTAATGTTTTATGGCTAAAAGCGTTACTAACAGTTTAAGAACAAGAGCTGTCATAGAGACAGCGCGCTCGACTATTCCGCCGCTTTTCAGTGTAATGATTGAAAAGTTTTGGCAAAATATGCATGGATCACTGTTAGATAAGATTTCAATGCAATATATGATGTGCGGAGATATTAACATAAATGATTATTCAATTAGGTTGGGTGGTTGAAGACCATTATATAAAGTCTCAATGCAATTCATCCAGTAGTTGCTGAGATATTAACCTATGTGTGCTAACATGCAAAACCTTAACCAGAATTTCTGAGTCAAATAATAAAGGCAAGTATTTGCATTAAATGCAAACTCAAGTTAACTAACTTGGAAAATTAAGTAGGTTGGATGGTTGAGTACCATTGTATCAAGTCTCAATGCAATACCTCAAGCAGTTGCTGAGATATTAACCTATGTGTGCTTGCACGCAAAACCTTAACCAGAATTTCTAAGTCAAATATTAAAGGCCTATTATTGGCATTAAATGCAAAGTAGAGTTATCAAACTTCGTTAATTAAGTAGAACTTGGATGGTCGAGTACCATTGTATAAAGTCTCAATGCAATACCTCAAGTAGTTGCTGAGATATTAACCTATGTGTGCTTACTAGCAAAACCTTAACCAAGGGGTGACGCCGACGCAGACGCTTGGGTGAGTAGTATAGCTCTCCTTATTATTCGAATAGTCGAGCTAAAAATGCATAAAACATCATTTTTTTAACAAAAATATAAAAAGCTGAGATTTATTTTTTTGTTAGCATAACTGTTTCCCATGCATTTTCCCAAAACGGGCTCGTTCCAAGACAAAAAATAAAAAAAAGTTGTCAAAACGTTCAATCTGTGAGAGTGCAGCTTTAAGGTCAAATGAGTTAAACATAATAATGCATTAAAATTAATGTGTTTTTTGTGCATCAATCAATTGTAAAACTTATTCAATTTTTCCCTTGGAGGTGACCGAATATTAGAATCTTCACTGAATGTAAAATGTTTTAACCAGCAAACAAAATTATTTTTGAATCAGACTGAGTTAAATTGACCGCAAAAAAAGTCATTAAATAGGTTAATTTCTTGAAAAGGGAAAACATGTTATTTAAATAAGCCTCAAATAGATCACACTCGCTATTTAATTCATTTGAATGATTTTATACTATCAGACCTGAGTTTCGATCTTTTGGGATAAATATTTGCACTAAATTTAACAGTAGTCGCATGACCTGTTGTTAGGGAAAATGTTAACTAGGATAAAATAATGTCATTTCATCAATTTAAAAGTAATTTATCCTCCCACATTTGCACTATAGTTAAATCATTTAAAAAAATCACGAACAACTTATTTTTGTGATTTTGTTATTATTTCATATCTTTAAACTTAAAAACGACATTCTTATTTTTGTGATTTTGTTTTTATTTCATATCTTTAAACTTCAAAAAGACATTTAAAACAACTTCAACAAAATATTATCAGTTGCTACTCCGGTACATAATTATTATACAAAATTTTTTTAAGGCTGGGTAATTTAGTTTGAATCTTTTTCAATTAAAGGGACCCACTTAAGTTTTGGCCCCAATTTTTTTTATTCCCAGTAATCTATCTGAAAACATTGATATTATAACTATTCTATTCTTTGATACCGAAATTGCATAAAAAAATACACTTGAAGTATATTAAAATATATTCTTGTTTTAGTGGGGGAGCAAATCATGCAATGCTTAAAATTTAAAATATTGTACTGTCAAGGAAAATTAGAAAAACTGATAACAAAACCACACGCCCACAAGGACTCATACACAAACTTAAGGATAACTAAACCTTAAAGACTTTTGTTTAAAAGCATTATAGACAAATACAGTGTGTGTATACCACGTGACAAATTACGTCATATATGCTACGTCGGAAGGCAAAAATTTGCTTAAAATGAAGATTTAAATCAAAAATAACTTTTCATTTACAACACCATTTTAAATGAAACATAAGGGCAGTCTATGCCGCTTAAAAAAGCCCCGCATTTGTTTTATTTCCAAAATTTAATGAGGTCATTAGTTTCATCAAACACTTCGACAAACCTGTTTCCAAAATAATGTTTTGACAGTGCTCTGTCAGACGGCCGTATTGTGAAAAGGTTTGTCGAAGTGTTTTAAGAAACTAAACTTGCAATCCAATTCTGGTAAAAGACCGAAAGTGGGGCTCCAAAAGCGGCGTAGACTGCGCTTTGTTTCATTTAAAAAGGTGAAGAACTAGTGAAGTTATCTTTGTTTAAAGTCTTTTTTCGAATCAAAATATTGCCTTCCGACGTGTCATTTATGACGCAATTTATCACGTGGTATACACACACTGAAATAAGCTATTCAAAATCTAGGACTACAAGGACAACATCTGAGCACACATCAACATTTGTTGAAGAGTTCCAGCCCTAAGGCCTACAAAAAAAATACATTGGTTCGGGTAACCCGACCCAACCTACGGAATAGGTGCCAACCCTACCGTTTTTATAGTCGATTTGAAAATAAAATAATAAAAAAAATTAATTGCTTTTCAATATGTAGTTTAAAACCTTAAATGCATATACAGAAGTTAACTTAAACAACTTCTCAAATGATGAAAATTATATTCTTATATAAGCCTTATTAAAAAAAATAAAAAATAAAATAAATAAAGCCTACCTACCCTACCTATTTTTGAAAAGGATGTTACCCTAACCAAACAATTTATTTTTTTAGGCCTAAGTATCTTTGTTTTAACACTCCTAAAAATTTAGCACACTTTATTTCATCATACAAATAAAAAATAGTGTATTATAAATAAACACGACTGAGTCCTTGATGATGATCCATCCATCATTAATACAAAAAAAATGCTGATTGTAAAGTTTCATTTTAAAGTAACAAAGTGTTCATGTTTGATATATTTAAAGCTTTCACCAAGAGTTTTGTTTTAAATTGACAATATGTTATTTAAGAAACAAATAAATAAAATTGCTATGTAATACTTTATGGCAAAAACTTATTTTATGACCTCCCTTTTATATATCATATCATAATAGAAGAATAATTATCATGTTTTTTCAAAAATCATCATAATGATGAATGGCTAACCTTAAAGTTGCACTCTCACAGATTGACCATTTTGACATTTTTTTTACCAGAGCTTTGACAATACAAGAGCACCACAGTGCCAATACTAACTGTCCTCTCTTTCTTAAAGGCCTAGTTAAAGCCTTCTTTAAGTGACCCCCACCCACCCCCCAAACCATGTGTTTGTACAAAAACTCTGTTAATTGATCTTAATCTTATAGCCTAATTGTCTTATCAGATCTCCGATCTGAGTATCCTGCTGTGCAGTTTGGGATATCTCAAGATTGAAATGGACCCTAAATGGCCCTGAGCCAATAAATGAATACACAGGAAATTGGCCCCTACTGTGACACCAGTGCAATTAGCAGGATAAGCAGAGCAGGGGATCATCATGCCAAACATTCCTTAAACTAGACCTTTAATCATTTCTTAACCATTCGATTAAAGGTCATAACTCAAAAATGATAAAAGCCAGAGCTATTACCCTTGCTGGACATGTGTTTAGTGAGTCTGGCAACATGTGTACCAACTTCCATTTAAATATCTTGATCATTTTTACTTTAATATATAATGGCCAAGGTTAATGTCAAGGCTATAACAATATCTAAACTTCTTTGAACAAAACAACACACAAGCAATTAAGACAATACCACAACTTTTTCTCTGGTTAAAAACCAACAGACAAGCAATTAAGACAACACCACAACTTATTCTTTGAAAAAACAACAACAGACAAGCCATTAAGACAACACCACAACTTTTTCATTGAAAAAAAACAACAGACCAATTAAAACGTCTTATTATTCTTTGATGATGATTTCTGCATTTATACTATACTAGCTTTTGTTCAAAATTCTTACGTTTTTCACATGTTTGTCCATAAAATCCGGTATTTTCACAGTCACATGTATAGCTGCCGACACCAGTCACCATGCACACACCGCGATTCTCGCACGGAAACGAGCAACACGGGTTTTCTGAAATTTGAAAATGAAACATTTAAATAAATTGACATGAATTGCGCTCTCTTTTATAAAATGCATCATGAACACACCAGCAGATTGTATGTGTTACCTTACAGCAGCGGTGTAAAAACTGATCAGATTTTGATGGAATTTTGTGTATTAAATCAGTACATGTAGCTCTGCATCATATGCACCGCTTTTATGTTTATCTTACACTTTGGAAAACACCAAACTAATTGTCCATGTATTTTTTGAATGGCTCTCTTACTTACACTTTGGCCAACACTAAACTAAATATCTATGTAGTTTTTGAATGGCATTCTTACTTTCACTTTGGCAAACACCAATCTAATTGTCTATGTAGTTTTTGAATGGCATTCTTACTTTCACTTTGGCAAACCCCAAACTAATTGTCTATGTAATTTTTTAATAGCCCTCTTACTTTCACTTTGGCAAACACCAAACTAATTGTCTGTGTAGTTTTTGAATGGCATTCTTACTTTCACTTTGGCAAACACCAATCTAATTGTCTATGTAATTTTTTAATAGCCCTCTTACTTTCACTTTGGCAAACACCAAACTAATTGTCTATGTAGTTTTTGAAAGGCATTCTTACTTTCACTTTGGCAAACCCCAAACTAATTGTCTATGTATTTTTTTAATAGCCCTCTTAATTTCACTTTGGCAAACCCCAAACTAATTGTCTATGTATTTTTTTAATAGCCCTCTTACTTTCACTTTGGCAAACACCAAACTAAATATCTGTGTAGTTTTTTTAATGGCCCTCTTACTTTCACTTTGGCAAACACCAATCTAATTGTCAATGTAATTTTTTAATAGCCCTCTTACTTTCACTTTGGCAAACACCAATCTAATTGTCAATGTAATTTTTTAATAGCCCTCTTACTTTCACTTTGGCAAACACCAATCTAATTGTCTATGTAATTTTTTAATAGCCCTCTTACTTTCACTTTGGCAAACACCAATCTAATTGTCTATGTAATTTTTTAATAGCCCTCTTACTTTCACTTTGGCAAACACCAATCTAATTGTCTATGTAATTTTTTAATAGCCCTCTTACTTTCACTTTGGCAAACACCAATCTAATTGTCAATGTAATTTTTTAATAGCCCTCTTAATTTCACTTTGGCAAACACCAAACTAATTGTCTATGTAGTTTTTGAATGGCATTCTTACTTTCACTTTGGCAAACACCAATCTAATTGTCTATGTAATTTTTTAATAGCCCTCTTACTTTCACTTTGGCAAACACCAATCTAATTGTCTATGTAATTTTTTAATAGCCCTCTTACTTTCACTTTGGCAAACACCAATCTAATTGTCTATGTAATTTTTTAATAGCCCTCTTACTTTCACTTTGGCAAACACCAATCTAATTGTCAATGTAATTTTTTAATAGCCCTCTTACTTTCACTTTGGCAAACACCAATCTAATTGTCTATGTAATTTTTTAATAGCCCTCTTACTTTCACTTTGGCAAACAACAATCTAATTGTCTATGTAATTTTTTAATAGCCCTCTTACTTTCACTTTGGCAAACAACAATCTAATTGTCTATGTAATTTTTTAATAGCCCTCTTACTTTCACTATGGCAAACAACAATCTAATTGTCTATGTAATTTTTTAATAGCCCTCTTACTTTCACTTTGGCAAACACCAATCTAATTGTCTATGTAGTTTTTTAATAGCCCTCTTACTTTCACTTTGGCAAACACCAATCTAATTGTCTATGTAATTTTTTAATAGCCCTCTTACTTTCACTTTGGCAAACACCAATCTAATTGTCTATGTAATTTTTTAATTGCCCTCTTGCTTTCACTTTGGCAAACACCAATCTAATTGTCTATGTAGTTTTTTAATGGCCCTCGTATACTTACTTAGATCTGATTCATCCATGTCTGTAATGATACTGTTTTCTGTGTTGATCCATTTAGAATCCAACAATGTCTGTAGAAATGTATAGCCTGAAAATTAATAAGATGACTTTATTAGGTTTTATCTGAAAATTAATTCAATTAAGGGTTTAATTTTCCCAACTAGGGGTACCCTTTCATGGTCTCTCAAAATTACAGGACAGTGATTCTTATAATAAGCCATCAGCTTTATTCAATACAGAAGAACTGAAATATATTGAAATGAACTATTAAGCCATTTTACTGACTAGAGTAGCAAGGAAAATATCTAACAGAGTTCTCAAAAAGAGAGGGCCGCCGGCCAGAACGGATGGTTCAAATGACCCCAGATTTGTCAAATAAGCACTTTTCTTGAACCCCTAGCTGGTTGGTTACATTTGTATAAAATTCGGGACAGTTCAACCAAAACTTATTGAGAATCCTGACTCATTTAATACTTCTTGATTTCATTCATTCATTCTTAATGGGAAAGTTAAGCCTAGGGGAAACTCACAAAATATACAATCTTATGCAAATAGTGACATGAAATGAAATTATTACTAAAGTGCTTAAAGCTGCACTCTCACAGATTGACCGCTTTGACAACTTTTTTATTCTTAATCAGGTAATAAGACAATTTTTGAGTTAATGTCTGGATACCAGGTATCAATAAAAACGTTCATTTATATGTTTTATGGCTAAAAGCGTTAATTTAACTAACTTTTTATGAAAAATGAGTTTTGGGCAGTTTTTCAAACAATTAAGATCTGTTTTTACGAAGTTATTTAATACGACTGAATTGAAAGCATTGATGCCAAAATGGGCTGATTCACAGTGAGACAAAAACAAAATAATTAAGTCTAACCTGTCAATCTGTGCAGCTTCAATTTTTGCATATTCTGATACAGTGATACCACCTTGAGAATAATAAATAAAGGTAACTTTCTCTGTGGCTGTTGTAATTCATGGTATTTTTAGCCTACTTGATAAACGATTTATTGAAAATGCTGACAGTGTGTTTTTTTGTCGGTCTGTCTTTTGACTTTCGATCTCTCTACAATTTATCAAGATCAAATGAAGTTTTTGGCTTCTCCGAAGTATGTCACGTCAAAGTTTCAATTACCTGATAATTCTTTACAATTTAAACGTCATTCACCTTGTTTAACAATCTTTAGGACCCTCAAAAAGACTCTTCGAGTTATTGCAATAAGTGTCAAAATTACTTCCAATGAAAACCACAGAGGTATTCCAAATATCTTGTATCTGGTTTCAAGTTATGTTTAAATTTCTGTTTTATCAATTTTTAATTATGTTAAAATGTATAGACTGTTAAAACAGGGCAACACAGTTCAGAACCTCAAGTGTGGTTTAAAGTGGCCTTCATGTCGAAATGAAAAGGTGTAAAGCAAACATCTTAATGATAAGAAAATATATATCTATGACGTTGGAAACTGAGACAAATAAGATTTAGTGTTGATATAAATTCTTCCATTGCTAGTGATATGGTTAAAGCTATAAGGATTATGGCAAATTCTGTGATTACAGAGTTTGCAAAATCTGTCTGAACTCCATTTACTTCCCACAGTTAAGTTAGCTAAAATTTGAGTGGGTTAAAAATGGTTGAAAAAAGTTGAAAAAAATGCATATAGTGAGAGAAAATGAGTTTTTGGTCTGTAATATTAGAGCAGTTACAGACTGCCATATCCCCTGTTGAATTAAGAACAGTATCAGCTTTCCCTTATGACAAAGGCTGACAATTAAACAATGGACATGCGATACCTTAAAAAAATACTGCACCCAGTGTTATGGTTCTTTTGTGCTGCACTTTTCCTTAATGAGACCTATCTGTATAAATGAAGATTGAAGTCAATACCTCAAAGACTTTAAAAGTTATGCTCTGAACAAGATTGCTTGGAAGCACACACGCCTACCATCATTATAACCCCTTCGCCTTTCAGCGGGGGATAAAAAATAACATTTAGAATATCATAGATGCTTTTGGGGGAAAAGACCCACAAACTATGGTGAGGGTTAATGTATGTATGTATGTATGTATGTATGTATTTGTTTAGACCTTGCGGTCAAGGATAACCCGTGAAAGTGCAAGCACTTATTTCCAATGGGGTCCTTTGTTTTTGATGAAGGCCGGGACAGCACGCTGAAGATACAGTGGTGGGATATAAGGAAGTCCCGGTGCCATACCCTAGCTCTTTTTCGAAGAGACCCTTTGGTTCTTTTACGTGCTCAGTGTAAAGCACTGACACATGGGGTACAACTTTCCTGGGTTAAACCAGTACTGAGTACACCACTTTTCCAAGCACTACCCTTTAAATGCCGAGCGCCAGGCAAGGGAGCTACTTGTACCAACTTTTAACGTCTTTTGGTATGACCCGGCCAGGGATCGAACCCACAACCTCCCGCTCCGTAGGTGGAGGCTTAACCACTAGGCCAAGGAGACGGTTGAATATATGAATTATGGAAGTTTATTCATAAAACAAACAAAAGTTATGCATTTTAACCTCACCACTATATCATAATATGATTGTCATATATATGAACAAAGATTCATACCTCCATTTGAAGATCGTACATTGAAGAAGATGACCACCAGTGTCCAGAAGACCACACAGCAATAGATACTCATCCCTCACTGACCTGCAATCAATTAGAAGTGAGTTACATAATTAAAGCTGCACTTTCACAGATTTACCATTTTGACAACTCTTTTTCTATTTTTCGTCTTGGAATGAGCCAGTTTTTGCGTCAAAATCTGCAAACAAGTGATAAAAGACTGCTGACAAAATATCATAACGCAATCTTTCATATTTCCGGTCGAAAATTTATGTTTATGGCTTTAAGCTTTACTTACGGTCTAAGAAAAATTCATAAAACATCAATTTTTTAACATATCACTGGTTTTCATGCATTTTGACATAAATTTGCTTGTTCGAAAAATTGTCAAAACGTTCAATCTGTGAGAGTGCAGCTTTAAGGTGTCCCATGTACATTGTTATAAGTAAGCTCGTCATTTTATAGACCATTGGCAATATGGTTAAATTTTGAAGCATGCGTATGTGCATGTGTGTGTGAAATATATACGTTCATGTGTGTGTGAGAGTTTATATGCATGCATGTATTTGTGTGGTTATGTCTGTATGTTTGTGCTTAACAATACTGATAAAAAAAGCATTATAATAATTTTTATAACCGGTATGCTTTATCTAAAAAGGAATATGTTGATTTGTAAATGTATGTAAAAAATAAATGAACAAAAATAAAATAGAAACATGGTGATCCCTCTATAAATATATATTGTGCCAATTGAAAGCGTTTTTCTATGACTTAAAACTATTGTGTCAATTAATTTATTAAAAAATCTTACTTACATTATAGTATGAACTGTATTACAGTTAGTTTAAACATTATATATTTTACAACCATTGTGAAGAAAGTTACGATAACTTATACAAAGTCACTCTCGATGGCATAATGTTGCGCGAGAGAGTCAAATTTTGTGTTATAGGGCAAATCGGAGTACCCGGAGAAAACCCACTTCTCCGGCTTGGTCAAACTCTGACCACTAACCAAACTCACAAGTGTCCAGGCCGGGAATTGAACCTGGGTCGCCCTGGTGAGGAGCTAGTGTGCTGACCATTGCCCTAACCAGGCAACTATTAGTATTAAAGTTATTGCAGTTAATAATTTTGTTCATTATTTCAACAGAAAATGTGGTATGAAAAATGGCCTATATTTCATGACCAAAACACTTCAGTTATAGTATTTATTTCAAGATCATTTTAACATTTTCTTTCTCTTAACCTAAGATCCTTTAAAATGATACCGAAATAATATGGGGTCCTATGCACCAGGCATCAAAAATCACATAATTTAACATAGGATATCTTGATTACATACCTGAAATGTTAGTCAACAAGTAAATTGAATTTTGGTCTTCAATCTGAGGTTCTTCAGGTTGGCATGATACAAATTTATTATGATACAAAGCTAGGTAATGAAGACCCCAGTTGGTAATCAAGGCCCCAGCTATGGAACTTAAAGACCACAACTAGGGAATCAGGGCTCCAGCTGGGAGTTACTTCAACCTTTGCAGACCTATTTTATGTTTCCCAAAATAAAATAAAATTTATTTATTAATTTATCTTATTCTAAAAGAAAAACATACAAATTTTAATTTTAGTATCCTTTTCACCGTTATGCCCCATATTTTAGGTTCACCAATATATTTCAATAATTACTTATAGAAATCAACCACAAGTTTTCTTTTGAACTTCTCTGCTCGCATTTATGTTAAATGTATTCATAAAATACGGCCAGCTGTAATATACTGTAATAAATGTCATAAATAAGTGTTTTGATTTTACGCTTTTTGATTTATGAAAGTTCAACAATCAGTGGTATTTTACAAGAATTTTATATAAGTTATGGGATAAAATGTGTGAAAGTGATGTCTTTATTGAATTTATTTGTTGTTGTTTTGTGTGTTTTTTAGGTGTGTGTGTGTGGGGGGGGGGGGTAATGCTACTGTTTTCTTTTGCTATCAATACTCAAAGTGTCACTACTTGTTGAATGATGATGATGGTGATGGAAGTGGTGGTGGTTATGGTGGTGGTGGTGGTGGTGGTGGTGGTGGTGGTGGTGGCGATGATGATGACAACAATGATTTCAATGAAGATGATGATAATAATGATGAGGAAGATGATGATGAAGATGATGATGAAAAATAATAAAACAAAATATCAATGAACAATAAAATTATACCAAACATTACCAATAGTATCAATAAATATTGCTATAATAATAATAATAATAATAATAATAATAATAATAATAATAATAATAATAATGATAATAATTATAATAATTATAATAATAATAATAATAAAACTAATAATAATTATAATAATTATAATAAATACTAAGCATCATAATAAAACTAATAAAGTTATTTATAATTTAGACTTTAAATGCTCATTAGTTAAAAAAGCCTCATAAAATATTATATTTCAAAAGAACAAGAAAATAAAACAGTGACCAACATTTGCAATATTTAACTCACGTATAATTTATTCCGATTTAATATCACAAATGTCAGCAATTTCGTTACCTTTGCCTTTAAATCCAAGCTCTGAGCATCTTTCACTTATTTATATCCTACCATAATTATTTACAGATGTCTTTTTTTATTATATTTAGACATCGTAGAAACCACTCTTTTTATTCGTCATCTCATTTAAACCACATATGTAAACGTATCAAGCCATTATATCCATTCCCACGTTTTACGTTCTATAAATAGCAAACCGAGTCAATCACATTCAAAATGTGCACTGGAATAACATAACTTTAATCACCTTCGAACCATTAACCTGCGATCCATTGAGCTATGAAGCAAAATTTTGGTCCTATCTTAAATCATCAAGACATCGTCATGTCAAGCCTTCAACATCAATTTTCCATACATATCCTTTTATAAAGTACGAAGTTGCAGCCAGCCAAAACGACAAAATCTAATTGCAAAATGTGACCCTTGATTTAAGACATCAAAGCTACAATTTGATTGATGTTACATGCTTTTTGTGGAGTTACAAGTTTGTAGTTACACACCTTATATTTTGTTCCTTAATGACCCTTAAATTTGGAGAAAGGTAATCCTATAAAAAATAAGGTAGATGTGAAACGATGTCAACAGGATCCAAAATTTAAAGATGCACTCTTACCCCCAAATGAGATTTTATGCAACTATATATATAATACAAATGTTTTAATATACCAAAAAGGATGAAGAAATATCAGAAACAATGATTCTTATCAAGGATACTGTGTTTAATTTGAAAGAAAGGTGCAGAAAACACGGTATTTCTACCTTATGAGATGATAGTAGATCACAGTTAATCTTTTAGCACTCACCAATCATTTAATATTTGTGCATTTTCAGCTATTATTTTAATACTTGGTTACAGTCTTGTTATCAGCAACTAATATTTCCCATAAATGCATTATTTAGTAAAATGATAAAGGTTTATCAGTCAAAATTTACGTTTCTTAAACACTGTGTATGTATTATTTTGAATAAGAGTGTCACTTTAAATTCGGAGAAAGATTTAAATCCTATAAAAAAATAAGGTTGGTGTAAAACCCTGTCAATAGGATCCAAAATTTAATTTGGTGTGAACAAAATTACTGGAAAATTAAATTTATCATAAATATATATCCTGCATCATCAATCAAGTCTATGGGATGAAATCGAAAAGGATCTGCTAAAAAATCAATTTCAATTTATGATATATTACTCATAACAATTTTTTTAATTAAATCAATTAATTGCAAAAATATGAATCACCCGTCCAAATTATTGCAAGTTTAGTTTTCCTTTGAAAATAAGTTTAGAATATATTCTCTCACCAACAAACTTCATTTTAAATTTCTTAATTTTAATTACATACTCAATAATAAATATCCCGAATCGTATGTAATTGCATACATTAAAATTCATGAATTCACATTTATTTCACTACAACCATTTTATTGTAAAAACGCATTCATTTTATTGTAATACGCATTCAAAGTAAAATATAAATTATACAATGAAATGTTAATTCACATTAAAGCAATTTACCTTTTAATTAATACTTCAGTGTTTTATATCAAATCACTGCTCTCAATAAACTTCCAACAGATCTATTCACAATACTGAGCTATTGATATTTAAAATAAACTAATCATGCTCCCATCTTTTATAAATTATCTTCACCAATCAAAAGTATCCCCTCATTTAACATTCCTCCGTTTCTTAACTCAATGTCTGATGTCACAATTATCTCACTGTGTTTAGTCTGTGAATGAAATCAGCTGATAATGTGATTATCCCACCCACAGGATGAACCATGTAAATTTGGTCCGATTTTGAGCTTTAACGGTAGGTTAGAACAAACCTTAAATGTTAAAAATGAATGAAAAGGTACCGTGTATTACCAAATTGTTGCACCAGACTCTTAACACATTGTTTTTTGTTTATTTGAGTTTTTCAAGGTCTGCCCCAGTCTATTGGCTGCATTATGGCTTGACCCCTCGTTTTGTTTGTTTATTTGCATTTATCAAGGTCTGCCCCAGCCCATTGGCTGCATTATGGCTTGACCCCTTGTTTTGTTTGTTTATTTGCATTTATCAAGGTCTGCCCCAGCCCATTGGCTGCATTATGGCTTGACCCCTCGTTTTGTTTGTTTATTTGCATTCATCAACGTCTGCCCCAGCCCATTGGCTGCATTATGCCTTGACCCCTTGTTTTGTTTGTTTATTTGCATTTATCAAGGTCTGCCCCAGCCCATTGGCTGCATTATGGTTTGACCCCTCTGTGATGCCATCACGCTTTAAACTTTGTTTAAATGGCATTAACACATTTCAAACATTACATTGGACCCAACGCCAGTAATTTAAGACATTACCTTTACCTCAGTGATTCTAGAGACGAGGCATAACATTGTACTTTACCTCACTGATACTAGATATTGCATTGGTCTTAACCTCACTGATTCTAGACCTTACATTGGTCTTAACCTCACTGATTCCAGATATCACATTGGTCTTAACCTCACTGATTCCAGATATTGCATTAGTCTTAACCTCACTGATTCTGGATTTTATATTTGGGTTAACCTCACTGATCCTAGATATAACATTGGTCTAAACCTCACTGATTCTAGATATTACATTGGTCTTAACCTCACTGCACTGATTCTAGAGTCTAGACATTACATTGGTCTTAACCACACTGATTCTAGACACTACATTGGTCTTAACCTCACTGATTCTAGACATTACATTGATCTTAAACTCACTGATTCTAGACATTACATTGGTCTTAACCTCACTGATTCTAGAGTTTAGACACTACATTGATCTTAACCTCACTGATTCTAGAGTCTAGACATTATATTGGTCTAGACATTACATTGGTCTTAACTGCACTGATTCTAGACACTACATTGGTCTTAACCTCACTGATTTTATAGTCTATACATCACACTGGTCTTAACCTCACTGATTCTAGACATTACATTCAGAGATTCTAGAGTCTAGACATTACATTGTACTTTACCTCAGTGATTCTAGAGTCTAGACATTACATTGTACTTTACCTCAGTGATTCTAGAGTCTAGACATTACATTGTACTTTACCTCAGTGATTCTAGAGTCTAGACATTACATTGTACTTTACCTCACTGATTCTAGACATTACATTCAGAGATTCTAGAGTCTAGACATTACATTGTACTTTACCTCAGTGATTCTAGAGTCTAGACATTACATTGTACTTAACCTCACTGATTCTAGACATTACATTCAGAGATTCTAGAGTCTAGACATTACATTGTACTTTACCTCAGTAATTCTAGAGTCTAGACATTACATTGTACTTTACCTCAGTGATTCTAGAGTCTAGACATTACATTGTACTTTACCTCAGTAATTCTAGAGTCTAGACATTACATTGTACTTTACCTCAGTGATTCTAGAGTCTAGACATTACATTGTACTTTACCTCAGTGATTCTAGAGTCTAGACATTACATTGTACTTTACCTCAGTAATTCTAGAGTCTAGAGATTACATTGTACTTTACCTCAGTAATTCTAGAGTCTAGATATTACATTGTACTTTACCTCAGTGATTCTAGAGTCTAGACATTACATTGTACTTTACCTCAGTGATTCTAGAGTCTAGACATTACATTGTACTTTACCTCAGTGATTCTAGAGTCTAGACATTACATTGTACTTTACCTCAGTAATTCTAGAGTCTAGATATTACATTGTACTTTACCTCAGTAATTCTAGAGTCTAGATATTACATTGTACTTTACCTCAGTGATTCTAGAGTCTAGACATTACATTGTACTTTACCTCAGTGATTCTAGAGTCTAGACTTTACATTGTACTTTACCTCAGTGATTCTAGAGTCTAGACATTACATTGTACTTTACCTCAGTGATTCTAGAGTCTAGACATTACATTGTACTTTACCTCAGTGATTCTAGAGTCTAGACATTGCATTGTACTTTACCTCAGTGATTCTAGAGTTTAGACACTACATTGATCTTAACCTCACTGATTCTAGAGTCTAGACATTATATTGGTCTAGACATTACATTGGTCTTAACTGCACTGATTCTAGACACTACATTGGTCTTAACCTCACTGATTTTATAGTCTATACATCACACTGGTCTTAACCTCACTGATTCTAGACATTACATTCAGAGATTCTAGAGTCTAGACATTACATTGTACTTTACCTCAGTGATTCTAGAGTCTAGACATTACATTGTACTTTACCTCAGTGATTCTAGAGTCTAGACATTACATTGTACTTTACCTCAGTGATTCTAGAGTCTAGACATTACATTGTACTTTACCTCACTGATTCTAGACATTACATTCAGAGATTCTAGAGTCTAGACATTACATTGTACTTTACCTCAGTGATTCTAGAGTCTAGACATTACATTGTACTTAACCTCACTGATTCTAGACATTACATTCAGAGATTCTAGAGTCTAGACATTACATTGTACTTTACCTCAGTAATTCTAGAGTCTAGACATTACATTGTACTTTACCTCAGTGATTCTAGAGTCTAGACATTACATTGTACTTTACCTCAGTAATTCTAGAGTCTAGACATTACATTGTACTTTACCTCAGTGATTCTAGAGTCTAGACATTACATTGTACTTTACCTCAGTGATTCTAGAGTCTAGACATTACATTGTACTTTACCTCAGTAATTCTAGAGTCTAGAGATTACATTGTACTTTACCTCAGTAATTCTAGAGTCTAGATATTACATTGTACTTTACCTCAGTGATTCTAGAGTCTAGACATTACATTGTACTTTACCTCAGTGATTCTAGAGTCTAGACATTACATTGTACTTTACCTCAGTGATTCTAGAGTCTAGACATTACATTGTACTTTACCTCAGTAATTCTAGAGTCTAGATATTACATTGTACTTTACCTCAGTAATTCTAGAGTCTAGATATTACATTGTACTTTACCTCAGTGATTCTAGAGTCTAGACATTACATTGTACTTTACCTCAGTGATTCTAGAGTCTAGACTTTACATTGTACTTTACCTCAGTGATTCTAGAGTCTAGACATTACATTGTACTTTACCTCAGTGATTCTAGAGTCTAGACATTACATTGTACTTTACCTCAGTGATTCTAGAGTCTAGACATTGCATTGTACTTTACCTCAGTGATTCTAGAGTCTAGACATTGCATTGTACTTTACCTCAGTGATTCTAGAGTCTAGACATTACATTGTACTTTACCTCAGTGATTCTAGAGTCTAGACATTACATTGTACTTTACCTCAGTAATTCTAGAGTCTAGACATTACATTGTACTTTACCTCAGTAATTCTAGAGTCTAGACATTACATTGTACTTTACCTCAATGATTCTAGAGTCTAGACATTACATTGTACTTTACCTCAGTAATTCTAGAGTCTAGACATTACATTGTACTTTACCTCAGTGATTCTAGAGTCTAGACATTACATTGTACTTTACCTCAGTGATTCTAGAGTCTAGACATTACATTGTACTTTACCTCAGTGATTCTAGAGTCTAGACATTACATTGTACTTTACCTCAGTGATTCTAGAGTCTAGACATTACATTGTACTTTACCTCAGTGATTCTAGAGTCTAGACATTACATTGTACTTTACCTCAGTGATTCTAGAGTCTAGACATTACATTGTACTTTACCTCAGTGATTCTAGAGTCTAGACATTACATTGTACTTTACCTCAGTGATTCTAGAGTCTAGACATTAAATTGTACTTAACCTCACTGATTCTAGATATTACATTTGGCTTTACCTCATTAATTTGACATTACATTGGACATAACCATTACACTGTACTCAACGCAAGTGATTCTAGTGATTCTAGACATTACATTGTACTTAATGTAAGTTATTCTAGTGATTCTAGACATTACACTGTACTCAACGCAAGTCATTCTAGTGATTCTAGATATTACACTGTACTCAACGCAACTTATTCTAGTGATTCTAGACATTACACTGTACTCAACGCAAGTTATTCTAGTGACTCTAGACATTACATTGTACTCAACGCAAGTTTTTCTAGTGATTCTAGACATTACATTGTACTCAACGCAAGTTATTCTAGTGATTCTTGACATTACACTGTACTCAACGCAAGTCATTCTAGTGATTCTAGACATTACACTGTACTCAATGCAAGTTTTTCTAGTGATTCTAGACATTACATTGTACTCAACACAAGTTATTAAAGACATTACATTGTACTCAACGCAAGTTTTTCTAGACATAACATTGTACTCAACGCAAGTTTTTCTAGACATAACATTGGAAATAACCTAAGTGATTCTAAATATTACACTTGACTAAACTTCAGTTGTTCAAGCCATTACTTCAGACTTACCGTAAGTGTTTCTAACAATGCATAGAACATAACCTCAGTGTTTCTAGATATAACATTGGACTCAACGTCAGTAATTTAAAACATTACACTGGACTTAACCTCAGTGATTCCAGAAATAATACATTTAATTTAACATCAGTGATTTTATATATTACATTGCACCTTACCTCAGGGATTCTTGAAAATGCATTGGACATTTCCTCAGTGATTCTAAACATTATATTGGACTTAACCCCAGGAATTACATAGAACTTAACCTCAGTGACTCTAGACATTTTATTGGCCTAGACATTTGACTGGACCTCAATTTAATGTCAGATATTGATGCATGGTTTTAAATTCAATGATTGAGTGAAAATTAATTATTCAAATAGTCGTTAGATTTGCTTGATTTCTGTTTTAACACAGGAGATACGGTAAATGCCAAAAGTCGTAAAGAGGGCAGAATATTTGCAAATGAGAAAGTTATCTATCTTAAGCAAACAAATCAAAGATACCTAGCTCTACGTTACTCCCTATAATTACGTACGCCAGCAGAGTTCATATACGTGTAAATCCAGAATGTTTTGATAGGTAAAGCTGCCGTAATAAAGTTGGAACCTTCCCATATTTGGCAAATAGTACTATTGTGTAAATACGAGTTTGCAAATCGAAGGTGGCAAATAAAATGATTAATATCATTGTTTAAATATTTCTTATTTACATTTACAGGACTCTTAAATTATTGTAAACACAATGATCGTCATCCGCACTGGCATTTAATGAGGAGTAGAAAATATTAAAGGGGCACATATACACATGAAGGTTGATGCCAATTTTCTTATTTTTTTAATTTCAATGCAATATCATGTTTAACACATTTAACCTATACAATACCGAAAAAAAACATATATAATTTGAGAACTGTGAGATAAAAAATATAAGGTTTTTGACTTAGATATCTTATTTAAACAAAGCACAGAGAGCATATTTAATTACAAACTTAGATTTGACGTAAATTTAAAGGGACTTTACACCATATTGGCACCAAACAAAGTTTTTTCTGTAACGAATCTCAGGACAATTATTTAATAGAATATGTTACGCTTTGATATCATAATTGTAAAAAAAAAATACAAAAAATTAATGTAAAATAAAAATTTGAGTCAGAGACAAGATTTGAACCAGTGTGGCCAAAATTGCAGTCCAGTGTTGTATCGACTGTGCTACGAAGGCTTACCCTAAACCTTTGGAATATTAGAGCTATATACCTAACTTGGTAATAACACGTGATAACATCGACTAGCCAATCACGCATAAGGAATGAATTCTACTAGGTAGACATACCTAATAATCTTTTTTAATGGAAAAATACGAAAAAACTGCGAAAAAAAACATTAATTGTAAACTATGTGGTACTTCAGTTAGTTAGTTTCAATGCATTGTACACATCGATACCAAGTTTATGTCAGTTTTCGACAATTTCCTTTTTTCGCTATTTCATCATACAGTGTTTAGCCCCTTTAAGAGTAGAATAATCGACTGATTGGAATCACTGAGGCATGTTTAAGGATAAGGATAAGAATTATATTGAATATTAGCCACTAATTAACTTATTTATTATTAATAGGGGAGATCTAAAAAATCTGTAACAATTTCAAGACCTTAAAAACAGAATACACTGCATATAAACAAAACTTTTACTAAATCCTACCTCATGTTTGAAGACAATCAAAGATTATACAGCAATAAGACATTTTAGTGTTTAAATTTATATTTTGTCAAATAGTATTTATCAAATCTTCCGTATCTTTTAATTTTAGGATTCTAACAGTCAGCTGTTATTGAATTAAATCAAGTGAATCAGAAGCGGCTGGTTCAGTTAACAAAATGTTATCTAAAACATTAAGCACAGATTAAGGGGTTATCAATATGCATTTACTTTATTTATTTCGATAGATACATACTTTAACCATTATACTCAATCCTATCATGTATTTTCTCTTAGTCTAATTAATGCTACATTATCATGCAATTTTTATTATACAAATGTTTGCTTTCCCAATGTTTATAGAGATTTATCAGTGAAATAAAAATATTATATAACTGTTTCATTAACAGTGAAAATATATGTTGATATTTTTTCACTGTTTTGAAATTGACGGCAACTCTCAATTCCAAATCAAACATCAACGTAGACAGTCAAGCTAGGACACAATTTCAACGCCGTCATTTCCTAAATGACGTTATAATGTTTGCATACAATTAAGTGCAATTTCCTGAAAAACAACAATTATAATTGTCATTTTTTTATCACCATTATGCTGTATTCTATAATCAAATGAAAAAATGTTTGTGTCAGTGTAAGATCGCAATATATTTCACTTTGTGAACAAAAAAGTACTATTTCATGAGTGGCGTAGCTTTTGGTGCTCATGTGACTTGATGAAATATAATCTGATCTTACACTAAAACAAACAATTAACCTCTCTATTGTTAATTGATTATCGCAGATTTAAGAAATAACATGAAATTCAAATAAATAGTTAATTCACAGTTGTTTTTTTCTGTAATACGTACAAACGCTTTACCAAATTCATTGAATATATGATAAAAAAATATAATATAAGTAAGACGTTTACCTTGTGCAAACCCAAATGTTTAAATGTCGTAAAGATGGTCTTATACGAGATGTATATTATAATATTTATAGGACTACCCGAAACATTTAAAGGCAATAATTAAATGCCCCTACAGGCTACAAAAAAGTCATCAATTCCCACACACATCCTATATTATAGGATGTGTGTGGGAATTGATGACTTTTTGTATTATAAGAAACAGGTAATGAAAATATTTAAAAGATTAGAGATAATTGCATTATGCCTTAGGCAAAAAATTTCTTCTGTTGTTGCTGTTACATGATGGTGTTGTTAGCAAAATAAAAGAGTGTTTTCATTGTTTCTTAAACAGCTGGTGGGTGTTTTTATAACTTGTGCAATAGATTGGCACTTAGATCTATTGTTGTCAATATTTGATGGATATCTTAATTTGATGGATCATTTTAAGTAAAAGGTTCTAGTTTAATGGAGATCTTTCCCAAAGAAGGATTGGCCATTTTATAATTAAACCAGTGACAGAGTTCTCAAAGCTGCACCGTCTCACAGATTCGACAACTTTTTTATTCTTTGTCTTGGAATGAGCAAATTTTTGCGTAAATATCTGCAAGCCATTGATATAAGACTGCTAACAAAAGATCAGTTCGCAGATTTTCATAATTTCCGTGCGAAAATTAATGTTTTATGGCTAAAACCGGTTACTAACGGATTAAGAAAAATGCATAAAACATAAAAAAAATAACCTGTATATGGTAATCTGTGATTTGTTTTTTTTTGTCAGAAGTCTTATATCACTGGTTTCCATGCATTTTCGCATAAATTGGCTTGTAAAATAACACCAAAGAGGTTAAATAACACCAAAGAGGTTAAACTACACCAGGCAATTGAATGAGAGTACATTACATGAATGAGGATGCGTATGACAATGAGGTTACATTACACCAATGAGGTTACATTACACCAATAATGTTAAATTATACCTACGCAGTTGCATTACACCAGTGAAGTTAAATAATACACCAATGAGATTACTTCAAATAAATGAGGTTACTTTACACACATGTGGTTAAATTATACCAATGGGGTTATGTTAAACCAATGAGGTTATATTATATATCATTGAGGTTACAGATATATGAATGAGGATTAACATTACAAGGTTATATATCAATAACATCAATGTTAAGACAGCTGCAGCTCTTACGATGTAACCTATTTTAACTGTAACAGTCCACTGTTACAAGGCGGCAGATGTGCTTTCATAATAATGTAACTGTCCGCTGTAGGCGGCGGATGCACGTTCATAATAATGTAACTGTCCGCTGTAGGCGGTGGATGCACGTTCATAATAATGTAACTGTCCGCTGTAGGCGGCGGATGCACGTTCATAATAATGTAACTGTCCGCTGTAGGCAGCGGATGCACTTTCATAATAATGTAACTGTCCGCTGTAGGCGGTGGATTTTAATGTAATGATCCGCTGAAGGAGGCAGACATGCGTTCATGATATAACATTCTGTTATAGACGGAAGTACGTTCAAAGTATATGTTTACTTGGTTGGTTATAAGCAAACTAGCAAAAGCCCGGGCTCCATGTGGATTGAGAGTTTACTGTATATAAAGACCAGCGGACCCCTTCATGATTGAGCATGCTTTTCTCTGAAGGGATCTATTGGTCATGTTGACGTTGCACATTACATAACCTTAAATTTAAGAGTCAAGCTAAGTGTTTTATTGTACAATATGGCCTGAATGGAATGATTCATGACAAATTGTCCTAAGGCCTAAAAAAAAATACATTTGGTTCGGGTTACCCGACCCTACCTACGGAATAGGCGCCGACCCTAACGTTTTTATAGTCAGTTTGAAAAAAAAAATGAAAAACTAAAAAAAAATAAAAAAATAAAAAAAAAAAATTCTTTTTTTTTTTGCTTTTCAATATGTAGTTTAAAACCTTAATTGCTTATATAGAAGATAACTTTAACACCATTCTCCAATGATGAAAATGACATTCTTATATAAAGCCTAATAAAAAAAAAAAAATAATAAAAAAAAAAGCCTACCTACCCTACCTATTTTTGAAAAGGATGTAACACTAACCAAACAATTATTTTTTTTAGGCCTAAGGATAAGTATAAGAATTATATTGAATACTATAATTCAAAGTCTATTTTGAGAGGCAAAAATATCATCCCAAGTTTGTTCCACAACAAACTCTTTGGTTAGAGCAATAGAGGCGATAACCAGAACCTCTTATCCCAAGGTTACATTACACTATTGTGGTTACATAACACCAATAAGTTGACATTTTGCTGCTTCTGCATAGGTGAAATACTTGATATTTGCTTGTATATTTATGATGCAAAAATTGGCCAAAATTTAAGCATTGCCTCGCTCTACAAAATTCTGTCATGTTGAAATTTTGGCCAATACTTTTAGGTCAAATGTCACTAAATATTTTACAAGTCATAAATCAATGATACCAAATCTGGAGTTCATTCCCTTCAAGCAACTGGTGTCCATAGGTTGTCGTCGGGGGGCCAGGGCAGATCATCTTTACACACGAACACCTGAAACAAATTTTGTACAATAATTAAACTGTGTCCAGGTGTTTTGTCACATTCAGTTAATGGTAAATCTTTTTTTAATGACGGCCTACGGATTATAATGATAAATGGATTAGCTATGATTCAACTGAATATTGTTTTTATTTAATACACATATTATTTATTTTCTACGATAAATAATATTTTAATTTTGCTTTGATTTCTCGTAACTAAACAACTCATTTGCACTTGAAAAACTGCCATGTATAATAAAACTAAAAAAACATTGCAAGTTTGGTATATTACATTTTAATTATCATTTCTTATTCCAAGAAATAATCTGTTCGAAGCTTGACGCATCTGCCTTTTTTATTATTTATTATGATGATTGAGAAAGTGTGACTTAGTGCAATCACTAAATAATAAAAGGTGTGTGGCAATTTGCAGCTGCATCTGCAATTTAGTCATCTTTAGTATATAGAGGGGATTTTAAAGAAACGTCCGTTTAATCCATATCCATCATGTTAATTAAGATTGAATCATGAAGTCAAAGAGATAATAATAATATAATACTATGCATAAACACAGGTGGCAGTCAACATTTCTTGCAAAATGTCAATTCTGTGACTCAAGCGATCATGCCATTTTCGGAGACTTTAAGTGCTAGGTTGATTCATTCTTATTGTGAACGTAATAGTTTCTGTGAAAACGATGTTTCATATGTCAAATTGATTTAATTCATTTAAATTTAAATCAAGGGGTTTATTACTTCTGTCAGTCTGTTCAGCTGCAAAATTATGCCATAGTTATATTTTCACCGAATATAATTCACTTATGCAGGAAAAAATGACGTTCGACACCATAAAGATCACTTAGGCCAATCCACTCCAAAAACTTGCTCGATTAGCATAATTTGTTGAGGGAATCGTATAATGGATAATGAGTCACCCATGGGTATCTGACAAGCATCCCCTAGTGTCTTAATTGAAGACGTCATTTCAATTAAATTTTGACAGAAGCATCATAAGCAATTCATGCAACGTCATCTAATCTCCTCTGTCAATCATGGGATATAAGTTTGCTAGTATTAAATATAAAAAGAGTTCTGGGCCTTTCTACATTTTAATCAAATTTGGACAAAAGCATCAGAAGCGGATGACAAACTTCATCGGCTTCTTCTGTCAATCATGGGATATATTAAGTTTGCAAGTATCATAAATAGAAAGAGTTTTGGGTGTTGCTTAGTCTAACACATATATACTTTTTGTAACACTTCATTTCAGTTAAATTTTGACAAGTCAGCTATATAGTGATCGATGTTCTGATGATAAATAATAATTGAAAATTGATCAATTAGGTCGATTTGATTGAAATCGGCAGCACCCTTCCCTAAATTTGCTACAAAATGGCAGTTAGTGGAGTATTGGAACGGGTGGCACTAATGGTAAAAAACAATGAAAAAACAGAAAAAAATGTGACTTTGATCTATGAATCAAATTATTTTGGTCATAATTGATCATCCATTCAACTGGCGGGTTGTTTTCATTCTTTCCTCTCTTTTAATTTATGTTTGCTAAATTTCCACCAATTTTCTCCTTTGAGCATATTTATATTGTTATCAATCACTCGGCATTCTATGTGATCCCACTGCATTCACTGGCGATGCCAATGTGTTGCTGCAGCGATGCTTGCAATTCCACAATCTGCAGATTGGTGTTCTGGATTTTTCTTGGACGCCATTTGAGCGCAGCCCTGGTGTGACAGGGGATTTATAAAGTGGCAATGTAAATGGAAACCACACATGACTTACTGCCCATGTGTAACAGACTGCACAAATTTTTATGTGTGCCTGTCGGGTGTCGGGGTTGGAACCCACAACCTCTTGCTCTGGAAGGGGACACTCTACCGCGTCTGTATAAAAGCTAGCTATATAGTGAGATAGTATATTAGTGCTGCTATTTACATATCGAACACCCGGTTACACATTTCCCCTCCGTTTTGAAATTATACCTTGAATTTTGGAGACAAAGGTGAATTTGGTTTGACCTTGAGGCTTATCATGCAACACCAGTCCCTCGTTGGGCGCCAAATGTAACAGACTGCACAAATTTCTATGTAAGCCTGTCAGGGTTGGAACCCTCAACTTCTTGCTCTGGAAGCAGACACGCTACCACGTCGCTATAAAAGCTAGCTCTATAGTGAGACAGTATAAGTGCAGCTATATACATATCGAACACCCAGTTAACACATGTCACTAGACTGTCACAATGATCAGAAAAAAGACTATCAAAGACATTGTTTTGATATGACTGAAAATGGGGCCAAAAAATATATTAAACAAGAGGGCCATGATGGCCCAAAATAGCTCACCTGAGTAAAAGAGTTTAACCTTTGTTATCAATATAGCTTGTTTCTCAAAGAATATTGAACAAGAGCTGTCACAGTATGTGACGAATGGTCCCGAATGTGACATTGACCTATGAACAAGTACATAAAAAGTTGATATTGCCTTTACGCGTCAAATACATATGGCAAGTTATTTTAAATTGCCTCTGAACATACAAAATACCACCCATACTTGACAGCCTACACTCGTATGTCCTCATATTCAGCATTCCATTGTGAAGAAACATCTAACTGTATCTTTCACCTTAGAGGTAGGGAGATGGGTCTTGCAGGGAAACGTGGTCTTGGTATGTCAAACACATGTGGCAAGTTATTTTAAAATCTGTCCATACAAGAAAAAGTTACAGCCCGGACACTACAACCTATACTCTATGTCCTTATATGCAGCATTCCATTGTGAATAAACACTAAGTGTGACCTTGAACTTAGAGGCAGGGACATGGGTCTTGCATACGACAAGTCGTCTTGGTATGTCGAACACATGTGGCAAGTTATTTAAAAATCTGTCCATACAAGAAAAAGTTACAGCCCGGACACGAGTTATTGAGCTGGACACACGGACGGAGGGACGGTGCGATTTTAATACGCCCACCTTCTGGGGCATAAAAATCACCAATAAATTGGAAGTAAACAAGGCAACATGTAACAAAACCATTATTAATTATAAGGATCTTTCTTTATTCCCGATTATTTTATAAAGTCAAGATGTTGCCCATTAATTTGAATAATCACCATTGTAATGTCTTTTGAGAAAACGAAAAAAAACCTACACCTGTCATCAAGTCATTTAACATGAAATGACTGACCTTAGACATTTGGATAAAACATGAATAATTAATTGTATTATAAGTGTTATAATGGTGCAAAAATATCAATCTCAACGGTAAATCAAATGGAAATAAATTATTCTGATTATTATAATAACCACATTATGACAAGTAACAAAGTCTTCATGACAGTTTTGACATTTAGAATTGAAACTTATTTATCTGGGGAAATCTATGTTTTAAATTTATGAACGTTTCAATCTTTCTTCTGAATGAATTATTAAAGTTGCTTTTCAAATTTTTTTTTAAATCAAGTTCTGAGGGCTGTTTGCATCATGTAACTGATGGTTACTTAGGATGTTTTCTATCATGCGCAGTGTTACATTAATTTTGTAGTTTTATAATAGTCTCCGTGGCCTAGTGGTTGAGGCATCCGCCTACCAAGCGAGAGGTGGTGGGTTCGAACCCTGGACGCATCATACCGAAAGACGTTAAAAGTTGGTGCAGGTATCACCCTTGCCTGGCACTCGTTTTTTTAAAGGGTAGTGCTTAGAAAATGGTTTACTCAGTACTGGTTTAACCCAGGAAAGTCGTACCATGTGTATCGGTTTTTACACCAAGCCCGTAAAAGAACCAATTTTTCGGCATTTTTTCAAACAATTGAGATTTGTTTTATCGTAAGTTATCTTATATGACTGTTTTGAAGGCATTGATACCAAAATCAAATTTCTGAGACAAAAACTAAAAAAAGGTAAAAACTGTCAATCATTGAGAGCAAGTACGGCTTAAAAGCAAAGATTGGTGTGGCACGCAAAAATACTTGCGCAAAATAATTTATAACAAAGATGACTTTTCAAAAATGGGTGTAGGGTAAGTGGATTTCTCAACAAATACAAGCTGGATTATCAATAAGGCCTAAAATTAAAATGGTTTGGTTAGGGTTACATCCTTTTCAAAAACAGATAGGGTAGGTAGGCTTTTTTGTGTTTTATATTGGGTTTATGTAAGAACATTATTTTCGTCATCAGGAAATGGCATTAAAGTCATCTTCTGTTTAAAGCTTTAAATATTTTCAAGCTATAAATAAAAACACGCTTATTTTTTAAAATATTTTTTTACCAAAGGACTATAAAAACGCGCCTATTTCGTACGTAGGGTTGACGGATCTGTTGTCTAGTGGTAAACACACTTGACTATCAATCCAGGGGTCGCAAGTTTGATTCCCCGTCGCATCACTAAAAAATACCAATCGTCTTCTGTGAGGATTTGGCAGGATCTTTTGATAGTTATTTGGATTGGTCTAAATCTGGTCAAGTTATTTAAAAAATAAAATAAAAATAGAACCATAAAATGTACTTTTTATGGCTAAAAGCGTTACTAAAGCTTTAAGAAAATTCATTTTTTTGGCATATAAAACAGTTAATATGGAAACCTGTGATCTGATCCTTTGTCAGCAGTCTTATATCACTGGTTTATAGACATTAACACAAAAAATAACTGATTCTAAGACACAAAAAAAAACAGAAAAATTGTCAAAGCGGTCTGTGCAGCTTTCAATATCAAAACTTGTTCAAAACAGATATTAAAATAATTTGCTTATGTTTTTGGACTAAAATTTGTTTTCCTGCTAATGCATCTGAAAACACTTATTTTATTATTATTTTACTCTACGAGAACAAATTTGCAGAATAAAGTTTTAGTATAAAGTATTTGGGTTTTAGTGCAGTACGAACCCACACCAGTTAAGTCAAGAACAAATAGTGTAAGAAAACCAACACCTCCACCACTAGGCCATCAGGACTTATACCAAAGGGAAGGATATTTTTACCTCTTAACAATACATTGATAACATGATGACACATGATAATGTCAGTCAACCAATCACGCAACAACAGAGGTGTTATTTAGAGATAATATGAAGCATTGTGAACACTTATGAAAATTGTGGTCTTCAAGGCGATATTTGAGCAAAATTAATAATATTGACTGTCATCATTTGCCTAAGGGTTCCAGCTTTTGGTATCTTGGTGTTAACACTCCTAATGATTTGCCACACTTTATTTCATCAAACAAACAAAAGTGCATTTTACAAAAAACATGAGCAAGTCCATTTTAAGGAGAATATCAAACACTTTATACCAATATATTTTCTTATATAAGTGAGCTCTAAGGTTAATCCAGTTATAAGGGCTTTAATAAATTATTTTTAAAAAAAAATGAGCTGTCTGCATGCCAAGACTTTCAACAAAACTTGATGCTAAGAAAGATTATCTTATTTCTGGAAACATCTTAAGTCATTTCCTTACCTAAAGTGCATATCCTAATCTAAAATTGCACCTCACTGCAGGTTTTAGGGTATATGATATTATCAAAAACACTTTCATCTTTATAGATGCAATAGATTTTAATCAAACTTTATACTTTAAGCGGAAAAAACACTAAATAATATCTTATTATCTGACTATGAACATGTGCACATACATGGTCAACATTTCATTGCTGTAGCTTAATTTGAACCAACATTTACAAGCAATTGTGACTTTACATGTAAACTTGGCTAAAAATAGACTTCGCTCATGAAGACTTGGCTAAAAACAGACTTAGCTAAACATAATATTTTGTTATACTTTCAAGACCCATAATCTATGCATGCATGGGCGGATCTGGCGGGTTTTCAAAAGGAACCGAGCTTTTATGGATATCGAAATACTGTACAAGTTTCATCGAGATACAATCAAAACTGAAGACTGTATCATGCTCACAAGCAATTGTTTACAGACGCACATACTTTTTTTTATACTTTCAAGGCCCATAATCAAGGCATGCATGGGCGGATCTGGCTGGTTTTCGAAAGGAACCAAGCTCTAATGGATATCTAAATTCTGTACAAGTTTCATTGAGATACAATCAAAACTAAAGACTAAAACTAAAACTGAGCTAAAAATACTAATCGTCTTCCGGGAGGAATGTTAAATGGGGGTCCCGTGTGACAGTGCTATACACTGGAGCATGTTAAAGAACCAGGGTAGCTCTAACCAGAGTTACATTCTGTCTGTGCACTATGCTCCAAAAACCTAAAATGACTAACAATCTAAACAGAGCACTCCCCAAATGGGCAAGGCCCGAGTGCAAGTATAAATAAGCTTTAACACACACAAATGTAGGGTATGGTTACCCGAACCTAATGTACTGTTTTTAGGCCTAAACAGACTAAAGACAAACCAATGCAAACAGCGCCAAAAATGCAAACGTAAATCTTCCAACGTTTGCACTGAGTGAAGCATCAATATATCACTACAAATACCAGCCGCATTATTTATAATCAGACTGTTCAAGATGCGCTCTTACTCCCAAATAAAATTACCACAATTCATAATATTGTTTTAATATTCCAAAAAGGATGAATAAATGTCGAAAACAGTGGGTCTTATGAAGGATACTGTGTTTAAAAGAAATTAGCATAAAACACAGTATTTCTACCTTATGAGACTATAGTAGAACACAGTAAATCTTTTAGCACTCACCAATCATTTAAAAAATTGGGCTTTCTGCTATAAAATCCTGTTACAATCTTGTTATCAGTAATTAAAATATTCCATAAATGCATTATTTAGTAAGTAGTTAAAGATTTATCAGTCAAAATTGATGTTTGTTATACATGTGTTAAAATGTGTTGATATTGAATATAAGAGTGTCACTTTGCCAAAAATGCATACATAAATCAGCCAAAGTATGCAATACTTAAAAATGCTGTACAAATAAACAAAATTGAGTGCTCAGCGCAACAAGAGGTTAACTCATTCTGTTTTTATGTATAGAGTTACCACTATATTTCCCTAAGAATACTCAAAGAGATCAAATGTAAAAGAATTTAATCGCGATAACCCTCCTATTTTATTTTTTTTAAAGTTTTTTCATTGATCATTAATCCACTGATATTCTATTGGTGGTAATAAATTTTGATGCATTCCTGTAAATAAATTCCTACCAGTCAAATATCAAGTAGCGGTAACTAGCATGATTGACAATCTCAGGTGTGCCCAGTCACGTTGCTGGACTCATTGTGAGTGTCCAATCGTGTTGCTTGGTGACTCATTTTGACTCTGTGAGTGTCCAATCATATTGCTTGACGACTCATATTGACCTATGAGTGCCCAATCATATTGCTTGACGACTGATATTGACTCTGTGAGTGCCCTATGATGTTGCTTGACGACTCTTATAAATCTCAACATTGTGGAAATTGCAATAACATTCTTTCCAGCTCATATATATATGGTCCTTTTCGTCTACAAGGCTGAGATCTGAAACAAAGATTATTATTTATGACTTCCTTTTTTGTATCGTCCTAATTATTGAACATGGCCAGAGAATAAAAAAAAAAACAATTTTTTTTTTAAATAAAGTCGAACATGTACATGGATATTTTGGTGTATTTCATTCTGACAGGGTTGTAACATAATTATCTTTATATTTTTTTCATATTTTTTTTATTTTTATTTTTTCTTATTTTTTCATTTTCATCGCAGAAATTTGGCATATTTTTGTTGATGTTTTTTAAATATGAATTCTGATAGGCTGGTGAAAATCTATACATATATTTATGTCTGTTTTATCATTGAATTTGATTAAAAATAATTAAACACAAAAATCAATTATTAAACAATAAAAATACCAAAGTTAAACATTATAACCAACAACTAATTCAATTTAAAGATTATTTCAACCCCTGTCATTATCAAAAGTTTTTAAGTGCTATGTTGTGAGGTGAGTTTGCGCAAATTCATAAATGAATCAGAGCATTATAAATTAAAATCACAGTGAATATGCAAATGTGCACCAATAAAGTTTTATGACTAACAAAACATTTGGCAGGATCTTTCGATAGTTATTTTGATTGGTCTAAATCTGGTCAGGTTATTTAAAAAATAAAATAAAAATAGAACCATATAATATGCCAATCAAATAACAGTATGAATACTGTATATATAAGAGTGCTGTCAAGGTTTTAATCTTATGAGCTGATCAAAATAAATATTAAAAAGAAAACAACATTGAAGATTTCAGTGAGTTTTCTTCAGATTAATTCTACATGAATAACAAGCTGTGGTATGTAGTTTAAAGTGACACTCTTATTCAAAAATAATACATAAACATGTATAACAAACATAAGTTTTGACTGATAATCCTATAACTATTTACTAAATAATGCATTTATAGAAAATATTAATAAGTGATAACGAGATTATATCCGTGTAAATAATAGCAGAAAACACAGAAATTAAATTAAATGATTGGTGAATGCTAAAAGATTTACTGTGGTCTACTTTAGTCTCATAAGGTAGAAATACCGTGCTTTATGCGCTTTTCTTTCAAATTCAACTCGGTATCCTTCATAAGAGCCATTGTTTTCAACATTTATTCATCATTCTTGGAATATTAAAAGAAAATTATTAATTGTTGTAAATCTGGGAGTAAGAGTGCATCTTTAAGTATTTATTATACATAAAAAATAAAAGCCTTAATTTTATTGCTATTTTTTTTATTTAAGGGAGACAACCAATCTTGTTATTATTTCAACATCTATTGATTACTTCCCATAATTGCCTGCAGAACTTATTTTTTTCAGTAGATTTTTTTTCAATACAATTACCAGTACTTGGATGTATAAAAGATTTTGAGATACCTGGCACATATGCTTAAGTGATAACATTCAATGATAAGAGGATAATTGAGAACTATTAATAACATTAACCAATAAACATGAGTATACAGGGGTGGATCAAGGATTTGACGTTAGAGGGGGTGTAACCTTTTTACTTTGACCCCTCCCTCAGAACCAGAATATATTTTATTTAAAATGGTAGGATGGGGGTTTGGGAGTTCTCCCCCAAGAATTTTTTTAACAATTTCTAGTCCGAAATGGTGCCTTTGAGCATATTTTATTACTTTTTTTCGCCAATATTAACAAAAGAAGAAAACTGTGACGCTTTAAGGGGGGCGCATGCCGGGTGCGACCCCACCCAGGATCCGCTAGTTGTATATCATTTTTGAGAGCATATCTTAACATCTTACAAAAAATTACATAACTTGCTTTCACATGATTTTGATGGAATACTTGTGATGATGTCTAAATTATAGGTAAAATATAAAATACAACTGTATAATATATAACACTTGTTATGGATGTCTAAACTATCGATAAAACTTAAAACATACTTGTATAATTATATAATACAAAATTCAACATTTATGATGCTAAAATTACATAACCTTACACATTTAAAACAGTATTCACATGAATTAAAGGGACTCACTCATGTGTTGAAAAATGCACTTTTTTAATGATAAAATAAAGGGTGGCAAATCATTAGAAATGTTTAAACAAAATTCTGATGACTTGAATCCCTAATATATGCTCATATATTGTCTTGAAGCTATCAATTATTAATAGCTTTTGTAACACTTTTCAACAAAAGGCTAAAAGGTTAAATTATCCCTCAGTTTATGTAAGAGTCCTTGTGGGCGTGCGGTTTTGTTGTTTTGACTGTACAGATGTGGGTTCGATCCCCACTAAAACCATGGCTTTTTTATACTTTAATTGTTTTTTGTTTTTCTGCAATTTCGGTATCAAAGAGTAAAATTATCATAACATTAGTTTTTTTAGATGCATAATTACCTTGGAAAAAAAAAATTGTTCCAAAAACATGAACGAGTCCCTTGAATAGAAGATTTTAATATGTATATGTAGTAAATCAGTTAAAATGCAACAGGCTGAAAATTGTCGACTGAAACAGAAATATGTATTCAGGGGTGGATCTAGGATTTGACTTTATAGAGGGTGTAGCTATGGGGCATAACCTTTGGACATGCGCCCCCTCCCCATAATAAAATTATATTTCGGTAAAAAGCATTTGCAGGGGGGTCTAGGGTACTTTCCCTTTCATGCGCCCCTCCCCCAGAACTGAAATGTATTTGGTTAAAAAAATTGGCAGGTGGGTTTGGGTCTAGAAAATTTTAACAATTTCCATTCTGAAATGGTGCAATTCGGGCGTATTATATAACTTTTTTCTTCTCTATGGCAATAAAAAGTCATAAAGTAATAAAAAGCAAACAGACATTTTTAGGTGGGGGTGCAATTGATTCCCCCCTCCCCTCCCCCCCCCCCCCCTGGATCTGCTAGTGGTATGTTGAATTTTACAATGTTTCTTCAAGTAGTATTTGTGTCAGCCAAGGACAGTTGCACTGACCCATATTTATGGTAATTCTTAAGCATATAACACTGGTATCATATTTCATTAAGCCTATATATTACTTCCTTAAGCTTGAGAATATAAACCAAATAATGATTATTCAGGATAATCTGCACATATAGGATAAGTTGAGTTGAGTTGGGTTTTACGGCATCGCAAGACTGTATAGGTTATATGGCGCCATTCAGGCAGGAAAAAACTTGTTGGATCCACATCTCATTTACATCGAGATGATATTTTTTAAGTATTGTTGGGAAATAAAGGGCCCTAACTCCTAAATGATTAAAGCGATTTCCATGGCTATCGAACTTGATCAAGATATTATGGTCACAATCATGTATGTAAAGTTTGGTGAGGATTGGACACATACTTTTCAAGAATTAGATTGGAAACATATATTTTTGAAGTATTTTTGGCAAAAAAGAGCCGTAACTCCTAAATGACTAAAGCGATTTCCATGACTATCGAACTTGATCAAGATATTATGGTCACAAACATGTGTTTAAAGTTTGGTGAGGATTGGACAAACAGTTTTCAAGAATTAGATCGGAAACAATCTTCGGGACGTATTTTTCAAGTCTTTTTTTGCAAATAAAGGGCCGTAACTCCTAAATGACAAAAGCGATTTCCATGGCTAAGAAACTTGATCAAGATATTATGGTCACAAACATGTGTTTAAAGTTTGGTGAGGATTGGACAAACGGTTTTCAAGAATTAGATCGGAAACAATCTTCGGGACGTACGTACGTACAGACAGACAGACGTACGTACGGACAAGGGCAACCCTATATGCCGCCACTTTGTGGGGGCATAAACATAGTTTATCATGAATATCATTTAAATAGCTTCCTTAAAGCTGAACTCTCACAGATATATTAGAGTGTTTTGACAACATTTTTTTTTTCTTCGAATGAGCAAATTTTTGCGTCAATGTCAGGAAACCATTGGTATTTAAAAGACTGCTGACAAAAGATCAGATCAAGGTTTTTGTATTTACCTTCAAAAATGTATGTTTTATGGCTAAAAACGTTACTAAAGCTTTAAGAAAAATTTAGTTTTTTTTTTGCATATAAAACAGTAAACATGGTAACCTGCGATCTCAGATCCTTTGTCAGCAGTCTTATTATATCACTGGTTTTCAGACATTAACGCAAAAATGAACTGATTCTAAGACAAAAAATAAAAAAAAGTTGTCAAAACAGTCAATCTGTGAGAGTGCAGCTTATCAAAACTTGTTTAAAGGTGCTTGCTTATGATTTTGGACTAAAATTCGTTTTCCTGCTAATGCATCTGAAAACACTTATTTTATTATTATTTTACTCTACAATAACAAAATTGCAGCAAAAAATACATTTTTCGTATGAAGAAGGATTTTGGTTTTAAAGTGGGGTGCGAACCCACACCAGTTAAGTCAAGAAAAAATAGAAAACCAGCGCCTTCACTACAAGGACTTTTACAAAAGTGATGGATATTTTGACCTCTTAACAATACATTGATAACATCATGTGATGCAATGTCAGTTAACCAATCACACAACAACAAAGGTGTAACAAAGTGGGGATCTTCAATTGTGGTCTTCAAAGACGATATTTGAGCAAATGTCATCATTTGCCTAAGGGTTTCAGCTTTTGGTATCTTGGTGTTAACACTCCTAATGATTTGCCTAGATTTATTTCGTCATACAAACAATAGCGCGTTTTACAAAAACATGGGAGTCCATAAATTATTAAAGCTGCATTCTCACAGTTTCATCATTTTGACAACTTTTTTACATTTTATCTTGAAATGAGCCAATTTGTGCGTAAATGTCTGCAAACCAGGGATAAAAAGTCTGCTGACATAAGATCAGATCGCAGATTTTTATATTCCCGTCGGAAAATTAATGTTATATGGATAAAAGCAATACTAACGGTTTAAGAAAAATGCATAAAACATCAAATTTTGAACTTAAATATAAAACTTTGCGATCTAATTGTTTGTAAGCAGTCTTATATGACTGGTTTCCATGCATGTTCATATAAATTGGCTCGTTCTTTAAGACAAATAATAAAAAAAGTTGTCAAAAGGTTCAATCTGTGAGAGTGCAGCTTTAAGGAGAGTATCACATACTTTATACCAATTTTTTTCTTATATATAATAAGTGCGCTCTAAAGCTTAATTAATCCAGTTAATTATCAAGGCTTTAAGATATTATTTAAACAAAATTTGAGCTGTCTGCCTAGACTTTTAACAGTTAACTTGATGTTAAGAAAGATTATCTTTTTTCTGGAAACATCTTAAGTCATTTCCATAGTTAATTAAGTGCATATCCTAATCTATGCATCTCACTCATGTATTTAAGGATACATGATGTTTGTCAAAACACTTTAATCTTCAAAGATTCAATAGATTTTAATCAAACTTTATACTTTAATGCTGAAAAACACTTAATAATATCTTATTATCTGACTAGGAACATTTAGGAAATCAACTTAAGTTTGTAAATGAATTGTTTAAGATGTTTTAAGAATTATTCGCCCTGGGGCTGTTAACAAAGGCTTGATCTTAAGCCACTCGTAAATTCATTTCAGTCCTAAAATAGTTTCCTTATTTTTTTACATAAATTTCAAGTGGGCAGAACTTTAGCCAGTAAACAAATGAATTATTTTTCTACATTAATTTTAAGTGCGCAGAACTTTAGCCAGTAAATAAATGAACTATTTTTCTACATAAATTTCAAGTGGGCAGAACTTTTGCCAGTAAATAAATGAACTATTTTTCTACATTAATATTAAGTGTACAGAACTTTAGCCAGTTAAAAAATGAACTATTTTTCAACATAAATCTTGAGTGGACAGACCATTTAGCCTGAGTATAAGAAATGAACTGTTTTTCTACATAAATTTTAAGTGGACAGAACTTAAGCCAGTTAATAAATGAACTATTTTTCTACATTAATTTTAAGTGTGCAGAACTTTAGCCAGTAAATAAATGAACTATTTTTCTACATAAATTTTTTAAGTGGGCAGAACTTTAGCCAGTAAATAAATGAACTATTTTTCTAAATTAATTTAAAGTGTGCAGAACTTTAGCCAGTAAACAAATGAATTATTTTTCTACATTAATTTTAAGTGCGCAGAACTTTAGCCAGTTAATAAATGAACTATTTTTCTACATATATTTTAAGCGGACAGAACTTTAGCCAGTTAATAAATGAACTATTTTTCTACATTAATTTAAAGTGCGCAGAACTTTAGCCAGTTAAAAAATTAACTATTGTTCAACATACATCTTGAGTGGTCAGACCATTTAGCCTGAGTATAAGAAATGAACTGTTTTTCTACATAAATTTTAAGTGGACAGAACTTTAGCCAGTTAAAAAATGAACTATTTTTCAACATAAATCTTGAGTGGGCAGACCATTTAGCCTGAGTATAAGAAATGAACTGTTTTTCTACATAAATTTTAAGTGGACAGAACTTTAGCCAGTTAAAAAATGAACTATTTTTCTACATAAATCTTGAGTGGGCAGAATTTTAGCCTGAGGATAAGAAATTAACTGAAAAAAGTGGATATTAAAAATAAATGTATTGTCATTGGTGGTGCGTAAACAGATTTAAGATAATTGGAGTTACGATTAAAATCCGGTATGGAGATGGGCCGTAGGACTAAAGAGAAAGGTTATTTTAAAGTAGCATGTACTCCAAGTATTTCAAAACTCTTGCCATTGTGTTCATGTTATCTAAATCGCTTCCATAAGTGTTTAACTTTTGAACTTTTAGACATTAATATGATCAGATTTTCATTGTCACATTAATTGACATAAAAACTTTGAAAAATTTCACACAATGGCTGCCAAATCCGATCTGATTACAAATGAAAATTTGGCTTTAACGTAACTACTTAGGGTTAATAGTATATTGTCCGATAGAGATAGGCTATTTTTGGATTGAATGAATGTTT